>NC_091953.1:22920607-22923107 GCF_031021105.1 Erythrolamprus reginae | reverse complement strand
TTCTGGTTCTGGTTCTGGTTCTGGTTCTGGTTCTGGTTCGGGTTCTGGTTCTGGTTCTGGTTCTGGTTCTGGTTCTGGTTCTGGTTCTGGTTCTGGTTCGGGTTCGGGTTCGGGTTCGGGTTCGGGTTCGGGTTCGGGTTCGGGTTCGGGTTCGGGTTTATTTTATTTTATTTTATTTTAGGGTTAGGGTTAGGGTTAGGGTTAGGGTTAAGTCAAGTCTAGTATGGTTAGGGTTAGGGTTAGGGTTAGGGTTAGGGTTAGGGTTAAGTCAAGTATGGTTAGGGTTAGGGTTAGGGTTATGGTTAGGGTTAGGGTTAGGGTTAGGGTTAGGGTTAGGGTTAGGGTTAGGGTTAGGGTTAGGGTTAGGGTTAGGAAGTATAGTCGGGTTCTGGTTCTGGTTCTGGTTCTGGTTCTGGTTCTGGTTCTGGTTCTGGTTCTGGTTCTGGTTCTGGTTCTGGTTCTGGTTCTGGTTCTGGTTCTGGTTCTGGTTCTGGTTCTGGTTCTGGTTCTGGTTCTGGTTCTGGTTCGGGTTCGGGTTCGGGTTCTGGTTCTGGTTCTGGTTCTGGTTCTGGTTCTGGTTCGGGTTCGGGTTCGGGTTCGGGTTTATTTTATTTTATTTTATTTTATTTTATTTTAGGGTTAGGGTTAGGGTTAGGGTTAGGGTTAGGGTTAGGGTTAGGGTTAGGGTTAGGGTTAGGGTTAGGGTTAGGGTTAGGGTTAGGGTTAGGGTTAAGTCAAGTCAAGTACGGTTAGGGTTAGGGTTAGGGTTAGGGTAGGGTAAGGGTTAGGGTAAGGGTAAGGGTAAGGGTAAGGGTTAGTGTTAGGGTTAGGGTTAGGGTTAGGGTTAGGGTTAGGGTTAGGGTTAGGGTTAGGGATCGGGATCGGGATCGGGTTCGGGTTCGGGTTCGGGTTCGGGTTCGGGTTCGGGTTCGGGTTCGGGTTAGGGTTAGGGTTAGGGTTAGGGTTAGGGTTAGGGTTAGGGTTAGGGTTAGGGTTAGGGTTTGGGTTAGGGTTAGGGTTAGGGTTAGGAAGTATAGTCGGGTTCTGGTTCTGGTTCTGGTTCTGGTTCTGGTTCTGGTTCTGGTTCTGGTTCTGGTTCTGGTTCTGGTTCTGGTTCTGGTTCTGGTTCTGGTTCTGGTTCGGGTTCGGGTTCGGGTTCGGGTTCTGGTTCGGATTCTGGTTCTGGTTCTGGTTCTGGTTCTGGTTCTGGTTCTGGTTCTGGTTCTGGTTCTGGTTCTGGTTCGGGTTCGGGTTCGGGTTCTGGTTCTGGTTCTGGTTCTGGTTCGGGTTCGGGTTCGGGTTCGGGTTCGGGTTCGGGTTCGGGTTCGGGTTCGGGTTTATTTTATTTTATTTTATTTTAGGGTTAGGGTTAGGGTTAGGGTTAGGGTTAGGGTTAAGTCAAGTCTAGTATGGTTAGGGTTAGGGTTAGGGTTAGGGTTAGGGTTAGGGTTAGGGTTAGGGTTAGGGTTAGGGTTAGGGTTAGGGTTAGGGTTAGGGTTCGGGTTAGGGTTAGGGTTAGGGTTAGGGTTCGGGTTAGGGTTAGGGTTAGGGTTAGGGTTAGGGTTAAGATAAGTCAAGTCAAGTACGGTTAGGGTTAGGGTTAGGGTTAGGGTTAGGGTTAGGGTTAGGGTTAGGGTTAGGGTTAGGGTTAGGGTTAGGGTTAGGGTTAGGGTTAGGGTTAGGGTTAGGGTTAGGGTTAGGGTTAGGGTTAGGGTTAGGGTTAGGGTTAGGGTTAGGGTTAGGGTTAGGGTTAGGGTTAGGGTTAGGGTTAGGGTTAGTGTTAGGGTTAGGGTTAGGGTTAGGGTTAAGTCAAGTCAAGTACGGTTAGGGTTAGGGTTAGGGTTAGGGTAGGGTAAGGGTTAGGGTAAGGGTAAGGGTTAGGGTTAGGGTTAGGGTTAGGGTTAGGGTTAGGGTTAGGGTTAGGGATCGGGATCGGGTTCGGGTTCGGGTTCTGGTTCTGGTTCTGGTTCTGGTTCTGGTTCTGGTTCTGGTTCTGGTTCGGGTTCGGGTTCTGGTTCTGGTTCTGGTTCTGGTTCTGGTTCTGGTTCTGGTTCTGGTTCTGGTTCTGGTTCTGGTTCTGGTTCTGGTTCTGTTTCTGTTTCTGGTTCGGGTTCTGGTTCTGGTTCTGGTTCTGGTTCTGGTTCGGGTTCGGGTTCTGGTTCGGATTCTGGTTCTGGTTCTGGTTCTGGTTCTGGTTCGGGTTCGGGTTCGGGTTCGGGTTCTGGTTCTGGTTCTGGTTCTGGTTCTGGTTCTGGTTCTGGTTCTGGTTTGGGTTCTGGTTCTGGTTCTGGTTCTGGTTCTGGTTCTGGTTCTGGTTCTGGTTCTGGTTCTGGTTCTGGTTCTGGTTCTGGTTCTGGTTCTGGTTCTGGTTCTGGTTCTGGTTCTGGTTCTGGTTCTGGTTCTGGTTCTGGTTCTAATTCTGGTTCGGGTTCTGGTTCGGGTTCTGGTTCTGGTTCGGGTTCGGGTTCGGGTTCAGGTTTGTTTTATTTTATTTTATTTT
>NC_091953.1:20408107-20683107 GCF_031021105.1 Erythrolamprus reginae | reverse complement strand
TTTGCCCATAGCATAGCTTCCAAAAGGTGACGGAGTTCAGAACTAATGGTCTCTCAGGTTTCATTGTTCTCTTGAATAATTAATTTCTCTGTAGCTTTCCAGAATTGGCTGGTACCTACCTAACTAATCAACTTTGAAAATATCTTCCCTCTGTAAATTTTACCACTCCTGTGGCATGTTGACCAACAGAAATACTTTTTAAAGAGACATCTAGAGGAAGCAAGATTCAGAGAATCTGTTAGTCCTTCTACTACCTGCTAGAAAATTCATAGAAGAAGGCCTTGGCATATTGTTGAAATAATGTCATTCTATTTGGGCTCGAAGTGACTAAAGAACCCGATATAGACCAAATTCGAAAAATAGTCGCATCCAATTTTCCAACTGATGAAATCATTGAAGTGACCAGAGATGGCCCAGAATACAAATATAGAGATGGTTCAGTTGCCCTCAAATTCTGCAGAGTGGTTCTCACAAATGAACTTAGCAAACGCAAATTCATTAAGACCATAAACTCATTAAACAGAGATGACTCAAACCCTAAAAAATTTCGCTCTAGACTGGAGTTATCAATTTTACAACGTATCAAATCCCGTGAATTACGAGCAGACCTTAAAAAACATCAAGACCAAGGCCAAACTGATCTTTATATCAACTACCGTGCCGGCTGCATTAAAACTAGGTCACGTAATCCACCAACCAACCCCCAAACCATCATCAACCATAACCACCCCAACTTCCAATCTACCCTCAAGATCTATCCCTCATTAACCACTACCTTCAAACCACCATCGCCTACAACCATCCTAACTTCCAATCCATCACCACTCAAAACCAACTCTCAGTAAACCAAGACTAGGTATGCACGCCCGTTACTTCCTCAACACCATCCACTGCTCATCTCAAATGTAAACTGTTGAACTCAAGAAGCATCGTTAATAAAATACCTGGACTCCTTCTCTTACTACAAACTGCTAAATTCGACATCATATTTATCTGTGAAACATGGTTAAACGAATCCCTCCCAGACTCCGTTATCACAGTGATTATCAAGTTTACCATTCTGATCGTGAATCCCGCAGAGGAAGTGGAGTTGCAATCTTCTACAAGAAATCACTTAACCTAAAAAAAGTGCAAAAACTTTAACTTTAGAGGGTAACAGTCAACCTCACCCCATTCCTAAGAGGTTTGCAAGGGGCATGCATAAGCACACCATTGTGCCTACCGTCCCTGTCCTACTGCCCTCATTTATCTGTATTTACTTTGTCAATGTTTATCTTTATAACAATACCTGCTATTTTGTATATGTTCCCTACAAAATAAATAAATAAATAAAATATAAATAAAGGAAGATACCCCAATCATCCCCTGCCATTCCTCTCCATTATTTCATTTATTTTTTCAAAGAAGCAGGAGCAGCCCACAAAATGATAGTTGGCTGGTAAAGTAGATGACCTCAAGATTTTCTGCCACCTTAAAACAATAAAGAAAGCTTAAAAAGTGGTTTATGAAAGTGCTGAAATAGAAAAAAGGCACTGATTTGCAGAACCATTTCCCCCCTAAAAATAAATGTTGGCCTAACAACAATTTTAATATTTGATTTAATTAATGTTTACATGAATGTGCTTCCATAAAAAAGATAATTTTATTGTGTTGTCCAAGAATTCGCAACCTTGATTATGCCCAATTCTAGGAGGCATAGATAGAAGACAAAGGGTAATGGAAGCTCAGTTAATCTCATTGCCTACACCATTTGTGGTGATGTTAGAAAAGATCAGTGAAGGGCTACCAAAATTTTTACTACCACACTGTGGGCATGGCTTATGCAAGACACCCCTGCATTTTCTTTCAACATCTTTCAGGGCAAATTGGGTGCTCTGGGATGGAGCTCCATTTTCACTACCCCACTAGGTCCCAGCCCAATCCGGACAGTAGCCCACCCCTGGAAGAGATGTAATGAATAAGGAGCAGACAAGCAGACCATACCACATCTCGGACATCAACACCCTTGAAAATGTCCAAAGATACTTCACCAGAAGAGCCCTTCACTCCTCCACTCGAAACAGAATACCCTACGAAAGCAGACTATTAATCCTAGGTCTAGAAAGCTTAGAACTACGTCGCCTAAAACACGATCTAAGTATTGCCCACAAGATCATATGCTGCAATGTTCTACCTGTCAATGACTATTTCAGCTTCAATCGCAACAACACAAGAGCACGCAACAGATTCAAACTTAATATTAACCGCTCCAAACTTGACTGTAAAAAATATGACTTCAGCAACCGAGTTGTCGAAGCGTGGAACTCAGTAGTGTCAGTACCTGACTCAGTAGTGTCAACCCCTAACCCCAAACATTTTTCCCTTAGACTATCCACGATTGACCTCTCCAGGTTCCTTAGAGGTCAGTAAGGGGTGTGCATAAGTGCACCAGTGTAACTTCCGTCCCCTGTCCAATTGTCTCTCTTATATCTCATTTATCTTTTCTTCCTTTCAAATGTGTTCACCTATACTTTTATATCTTTTCTTCTATTCTTTTTTTATTTATATTATTACATATCTTTCTCTTCAATGTGTATTATGTATTGGACTAACTAACTAACTAACTAACTAACTAACTAACTAACTAACTAATTAACTAAATAAATAAATAGATAGATAGATAGATAGATAGATAGATAGATAAATAAATAATAATGTTCCTAGTAGAATCCTTAGATCAAAAAAGTGATCATGGATGCCAGCCTTGCTAATAATTTTAGGTCTCTCCATCTAAGTAGCTTATAAACATTTGTCAAGTATCTTAGCAGAAGCAAATGAAAAATGTCCTTAGAAACAATATTTTATTAAGCCAGAATCAAGCCAGAGTTTGTGTAGAACAGGACTGAAGAAAGATCCCTCTGTCTACTCCTATTCAGTAATGAGGCAGCCAACATTGCAAGCAGATCTAATTGCTGTGTTGGCTGCCTCATTACTAAATAGTGGTAGACACATAGAATATGTCAAGGCTGTGTAGACATTGGTGATAAATTAATGTCTTGCCACACCAGCAACTTGAATATCTAAGAGGGATTAAGTCACAAACCTGCTAGATTTCTCCTGCTCTCTTTCTGTGTACAGTATTTAATTTGAGGAACAAAAAATTTTGTTGGATGAAAGAATCATTGAAGTAAAACAATGCAGCAGTGCTTGTAAAATAACAACAAAACAACAGAAACAGCTAGCACGACTTCTTTCAATCAGCCGATAAGATGAAAAATGGCAGCATTACAAAAAATATCCATTTTAAAAGTCACATAATTTTACTAGGAATAAAAATACATAGAAACAGAAACATAGAAGACTGACGGCAGAAAAAGACCTCATGATCCATCTAGTCTGCCCTTATACTATTTTCTGTATTTTATCTTAGGATGGATATATGTTTATCCCAGGCATGTTTAAATTCAGTTACTACTGTAGATTTATCAACCACGTCTGCTGCTACTCTTACAGTAAAATAATATTTTCTCATGTTGCTTTTGATCTTTCCCCCAACTAACTTCAGATTGTGTCCCCTTGTTTTTGTGTTCACTTTCCTATTAAAAACACTTCCCTCCTGAACCTTATTTAACCCTTTAACATATTTAAATGGTTCGCTCATGTCCCCCCTTTTCCTTCTGTCCTCCAGACTATACAGATTGAGTTCATTAAGTCTTTTCTGATACGTTTTATGCTTAAGACCTTCCACCATTCTTGTAGCCTGTCTTTGGACCCGTTCAATTTTGTCTATATCTTTTTGTAGGTGAGGTCTCCAGAACTGAACACAGTATTCCAAATGTGGAAAATGTTATGGAAAATGGGATTTTATGCTTAAAGTAATACTGGCAAGACTTGTGGTTAACCAGCTGACAATTGTATTCCATCCTTCATTCCTCTTTCAATTTCTTTCAATCACTTTGAAAGATAAACACGAAAGAAACACAGAATGCAGATCTTCAAGAAATCTGCAAAACAGGCAATTCCAGTGAATTCAGTGGGACTGGATCTTTATTTATTTATTTTTTATTTATTCATTTGTCCAATACACAATACATATGGAAGAGAATAGACATGAAGTAATATATATAAAGATAATATGTAAAAATAGAGGAGAAGATATATGAAAGGAAGAAAATATATATGATATATGAGATAAAGGAAAGACAATTGGACAGGGGACGAAAGGCACATTGGTGTTTAATGCCTAAGACACTGTCAAAGAAGTATAAAAGAGTTTCAAGTTGATGTTGGAAATGCAATGGTAAAGGGGGCACTTTTTATCATCTCTGGCGGACTTGTGATGAAGCAAACATTGGGATTTGATTCTTTAAAATAAAAACTGAAAATAGAACTTTTCTTTTTAGGTTTGATGGACAATGAAACTTTATTTGTTGACAGCTGCAAGAATCTTATAGGTACAAAGATGAAAAGGCACACTAATTCTGACAATGGTAGAATAGACAGTAAAGATGATGGAGTTGGCAGAGATGACAAAACTGACTGTTTTAAAGAGAAGACTTTTTCTATAGCTTTATTTCTAATGGTTGTTTGTTTGTTTGTGTTCAGTGGATAACCTAAGGGTAAAGTTTTGGGGGTTAGGTGATGATACTACAGAGTCTGGTAGTGAGTTCCATGCACCAACTCCATGCCTCAAATACTAAAGTCGTATTTCCTGCAGTTGAGTTTAGAGTGGTTTACTTTAAGTTTATATCTGTTGTGTGCTCATGTGTTGTTGAGGTTGAAGCTGAAATTGTTCACAATACTGTACAGTGTTCCCTCGATTTTTGCGGGTTCGAACTTCGCGAAAAGTCTATACCACGGTTTTTAAAAAATATTAATTAAAAAATACTTTGCGGGTTTTTCCCGCCCGATGACATCATATATCATCACCAAACTTTCATCCACCTTTAATAAATATATTTTTAATACACTTTAATAAATAAACATGGCGAGAAATAATCTAAATGGTTGCTAAGGGAATGGGAAATTGCAATTTAGGGGTTTAAAGTGTTAAGGGAAGGCTTGTGATACTGTTCATAGCCAAAAATAGTGTATTTACTTCCGCATCTCTACTTCGTGGAAATTCGACTTTCGCGGGCGGTCTCAGAACGCATCCCCCGCAAAAATAGAGGGAACAATATTCTCTGTAGATTTAAATAAATCTTTGAATCGTACAATATGTGAGACACTCAAACCTTATCCTTTTAATTTCCCATGTTGTACCCTTTTAAAAATGCATGCACTTGTTAGATGTCATTCCAGATTCCATTCAGCATTTTTTTATGGTTTCAATTAAATATTTAACACTTACATTGCACCACAATCCAAGTAGCAACCATTAATTTTCTGGTTTTACTACACTGGAGAGGAGGCTCCATATTATCGTTGGACTGAAATCCAGCCAGTGAACAAAGTGACTGCCTTGTAACATCCATTAAGTCTGCCAGAAAGACAGCAAGGGAAAGGACTAGTGTAAAAAAAGGGACTAATTTTGGATTTACTAATTAGCAAACAACCGTACAATAAAGATACAAAAACATCTGAAGAGTAATCCATCTGTTTAAATGAAAAGCAAAACATGATGCTTCCTTTTTAATAGTCTTGTGTCCTCAGTGCACTAATAAGCACTTTGAAATGCTGCCTTGGCAGTTAGAAGTGTAAAGATGTCACAGTCCCTCCACAAGAGTCCCGGTATTTCAAAACGTTTTACATAATTCATTTGGGGAATTAAGTGCCATTCATTGACTTACAGACACAACAGGACAGACTCGAGATATTTTGCTCCTGAACTGGAAATTCTCTCCACTCCCTCACCTCAAAGTGCCCCAGTTCTTTGAGCCCTGCCCTGACCACAAGAAGGAAAATCATTTTCCTGGCAATACATATGCAAAAATAACCAATTATTAACAGATTAAGGGACCTTAATAATTAACATTTGCTATCTTTAGTAACACTCCAAATCTGCTCTCCAAAGTGGTGCTTCAACTCCTTTCCTGGCAAACCACCATCACCCAAATCCATCCTAACTTCCAATCCACCTTCAACCAAACCCAACTCCCAATAAAGCAAGACTAGGTATGCACACCCCTTACTTCCTCAACATCAACCACTGCTAATCTTAAATGAAAACTGTGAGAATAACTTTGAGGGACAGAAGGAAGAGCCACAGCCTAGACCAGGAGCAGGCAAGGCTGGCTCTTTTATGATATGAGGACTTCAACTCCCAGAATTCCTGAGCTAGCATGATTGGCTCAGGAATTCTGGGAGTTGAAGTCCAGAAGTCGTAGAAGGACCAGGGGAGACATGATAGCAGTGTTCCAATATCTCAGGGGTTACCACAAAGAAGGAGTCAACCTATTCTCCAAAGCACCTGAGGGTAGAACAAGAAGCAAAGGGTGGAAGCTGAACAAGGAGAGAAGCAACTTAGAACTAAGGAGAAATTTCCTGACAGTTAGAACAATTAATCAGTGGAACAGCTTGCCTCCAGAAGTTGTGAATGCTCCAACACTGGAAGCTTTTAAGAAGATCTTGAATAACCAGTATTGTAGGATTTCCTGCCTAGGCAGGGGTTTGGACTAGAAGACCTTCAAGGTCCCTTCCAACTCTATTGATATTGTAAACCAACTTTGCCTACCCCCTAGGTCTAGGCCTACCTGGCCTAGACAATGGTCACAGAAGCAATACCTTAGCCCACAGAAGAAATGAGGCTGGAGAAAGGATCTCCACCTCTTCCCTGGAAAAAGAAGGGAAGGAAGGAGTGCTTTCAGGTTTGCAAGATACTTTTACTGTAACGTTACATAAGGTACAGGTAAAAGTTCCCCTTGCACATACGTGCTAGTCATTCCTGACTCTAGAGAGTGGTGCTCACCTTCGTTTCAATGCTGAAGAACCAGCAGTTTCCAAAGATATCTCCATGGTCATGTGGCTGGCATGACTAAATGCCAAAGTTGCGTAGAACACCGCTGGGTGAGATCATCCAGGTGCATGGGGTGAGGTATCATCAATATGCGGATGATACCCAGCTATACATCTCCACCCCATGTCCAGTCAACGAAGCAGTGGAAGTGATGTGCCGGTGCCTGGAGGCTGTTGGGGTCTGGATGGGTGTCAACAAACTCAAACTCAACCCCGACAAGACGGAGTGGCTGTGCGTCTTGCCTCCCAAGGACAATTCCATCTGTCCGTCCATTACCCTGGGGGGGAACTACTGACCCCCTCAGAGAGGGTTTGCAACTTGGGCGTCCTCCTCGATCCACAGCTGACATTGGAACATCATCTTTCGGCTGTGGCGAGGAGGGCGTTTGCGCAGGTTGGCCTGGTGCACCAGTTGCGGCCCTATTTGGACAGGGAGTCATTGCTCACAGTCACTCATGCCCTCATCACCTCAAGGTTCGATTACTGCAATGCTCTCTACATGGGGCTACCTTTGAAAAGTGTTCGGAAACTTCAGATCGTGCAGAACGCAGCCGCGAGAGCCATCGTGGGGCCTCCAAGATTTGCCCACGTTTCTTCAACACTCTGTGGCTTTCATTGGCTGCCAATCAGTTTCTGGTCACAATTCAAAGTGTTGGTCATGACCTTTAAAGCCCTACATGGCATTGGACCAGATTACCTCCAGAACCGCCTGCTACCACATGAATCCCAGCAACCGATAAGGTCCCACAGAGTTGGCCTTCTCCAGGTCCTGTCGACTAAACAATGTCATTTGGCGGGCCCCAGGGGAAGAGCCTTCTCTGTGGCGGCCCCGGCCCTCTGGAACCAACTTCCCCCGGAGATTAGAACTGCCCCCACCCTCCCTGTCTTTCATAAACTACTCAAGACTCACTTATACCGCCAGGCATGGGGGAGTTGAGATATTCCTTCCCCCTAGGCCATTATAAGTTATGCATGGTATGTTTGTGTGTATGTTTGGTTTTATAATAAGGGTTTTTAGTTGTTTTATTATTGGATTGTTACATGTTGTTTTTATCATTGTTGTTAGCCGCCCCGAGTCTACGGAGAGGGGCGGCATACAAATCCAGTAAATAAATAAAATAAATAAATAAATTTTAGCCATTGAGCCCCTGTGTCCCTGTGATATCCTTACATATGTTTACATATTTATTGCATTCATATGCCATCTTACTATTAACTGACTCTGGACGACTGTAAAGGTAACTGCCTCATAATAAAGGCAGTGGCAGCATTCATTATTTTGACTTCCCGACTGGGCTATTTTGAAGAACCAATAACTGCTTACCCACAATACCTTTTTATAGGGCTTATTTGTCTCCGAATTGCCATTAGCCTCATATTGGCTAATAAAGGCAGGATTTTTCTTAGTTTTTATGGAGGGAGACCAGATTTTTTAAAAAAAAGATGCTTGGCACTGCTTCTTAAGTAGAAAGCTCATGATTGACCTTTTTTGTCAAGTCTTTTCTTTCTCCACAGGTTATGGCAGGAGACAAACTAAGACTGACAACCGTAAACCAACTGTAAAACTCAAGGTTGTCTTCTCTTTTTCATCGGAGCTAAGAGCCTTTTTCTTAGCAAGGTTTGTTGAAAAGATACTTGGAGCTGGGCATTTTTACGAGAATCCCCTTGGTGATAAAATGGCTATTACAAAATCTTAAGAAAAGAGGCCATGGGGGAAGACAGGGATGCAGACAGATTTTATTTTTGGAACTAAATGCACTTCCAACTTACAAAAATATATAACAAGAAAGAGCAGTGTTAGATGGGCCTTTACTAAACCCATGCAAATTTTGCCTTCACCAAGACACACAAACATACATATATACAGTGTTCTCTCGATTTTCGCGGGTTCGAACTTCACGGAAAGTCTATACCACAGTTTTTCAAAAATATTAATTAAATAATACTTTGCGGTCCCCCCCCCTATAACAAGGTTTTTCCCGCCCAATGACGTCATATGTCATCGCCAAACTTTCATCCGCCTTTAATAAATATTTTTTTAAATAAACTTTAATAAATAAACATGGTGAGTAATAATCTAAATGGTTGCTAAGGGAATAGAAAATTGCAATTTAGGGGAACACTGTACTGTTCTTTCATGTGCATTATTAAGCCTGTCTGTTGGGGGGGGGCAGTTGAACATGATCAATATGGTGACTACAATCATGTGATTGAAACACCACCTGTCTTTTACTTTTTTACATCTAAAAAAGGATGGATTTCAATCACCTAGCTTGACTATCAATCGTGACTAATTTGCTCCGTCGACATTCCTGAATCAGAGGTGGGTTTGTACTGGTTCTATCTGGTTCTGTAGAACTGTTAGCAACTCAATGATGATGTCACAGAGCTGGTTCTGTTGGTGTCTTCGTGGGTGCCGCCATCTTGCTCCTAAAAAAGCTCTTCAGCCACGGAATTAGAGGACAGGTCTTGTCCTGAATTGGTAACTGGCTAAATTGTAGGAAGCAAAGGGTGGCAATAAATGGACAATTCTCTGGATGGAAAGAAGTAAGAAGTGGTGTACTCCAAGGTTCAGTTTTGGGACCTTTACTTTTTAATTTATTCATTAATGATCTGGATGTAGAAGTAAATAGTGAGGTAGCAAAGTTTGCTGACGACACTAAATTGTTCCAGGTAGTGAAAAGTGAAACTGATTGTCGGGAGCTCCAGAAGGATCTCTCAAAATTGAGTGAGTGGGCAACAAAGTGGCAAATACACTTTAACCTAAACAAGTGCAAAATTATGCACATCGGGGCAAAGAACCCCAATTATACCTACCCAACTGATGGGGACCAAACTTTCCAAGACAACCCAAGAAAGGGATCTTGGGGTTTTGGTGGACAGCTCAATGAAGATGTCAACCCAGTGCGCAGCAGCAGTAAAAAAAGCAAATTCCATGCTTGGCATGATTAGGAAGGGAATCGAAAATAGGTCAGCAAGCGTTGTACTGCCTCTGTACAAATTGGTGGTGAGACCACACTTGGAGTACTGTGTACAGTTCTGGATACCGCACCCCAAGAAGGATATAATGGAACTGGAAAAGGTGCAAAAAAGGGCAACAAGAATAATAAAAGAAATAGAGCACCTCCCTTATGATACCAGGTTACAACGCCTTGGTCTCTTCAGCCTTGAAAGATGGCGTTTAAGGGGTGACTTGATCGAAGTGTATAAAATCATGCATGGGATAGGACAAGGGGGCACTCCCTGAAGCTCATAGGTAAGAAAGTGAGGACAAATTAAGGGAAATATTTCTTTACCCAGAGGGTCGTTGGTTTGTGGAATTCACTTCCAGAAGAGGCCGTGACAGCTGTCAGCCTGGATAGCTTCAAGGCAGAATTAGACAGATTCATGGATGCCAAGTGTATCGGTGGTTATTGAAATGGATGTCCAAGTACTGCCTCTATGTTGGTTGAGATAGACAGGATTCCCTTGAGTACCATTTGTTGGGGGTCAAGGGAAAGGGAGGGTTTTGCCTTCTTTCTGCTCAAGATCCCCATGGACAATTGGTGGGCCACTGTGTGACACAGAATGCTGGACTCGATGGGCTTTGGCCTGATTCAGCATGGCTCTTCTTATGTTCTTATGTGCTTGGATTTTGCTTTTGCAGAAGCTATTTTTTGATTGTGCGCGCATGCACGACATGACCCTGAGCAAACCGGCAGCAAAAGGATCCAGAACCTACCCCTGTCCTAATTTTCTCTATTTGTTAGCTTCTATCTCACTTCTCACTACACATACATAATGCTTAATACACTAGAGTTAGATTAGTGCTAAGGTGACCCAAGATCTAATTTTATTGATTGATTTTGTCCAATACACAATGAGGGTTTTAGTGGGTATACACATAGTTAAATACATAATGAAGGTTATAGAGGATATACTCATAGTAAAATATATCTATGAAAGAATAGAAGAGAAGATGTAGGAATAGAACATATCAATGAAAGAATAGAAGAAGAGATATAATTCACCACATTCTTGGGTGACTTTGGTCCAGTCACTCATGATAGTCCAACTTAGTTATTGTTTAGGTGGAGGGAGAACGGGGAAGGAAGGAAAAACAATGCTGAATAGAACTTAATCTAAAAAATTAAATATGTGGGATTTGGAGTCTTTTTTAAAGGAGGTCAAGGTGCATTATTATTATTATTATTATTATTATTATTATTATTATTATTAATTAGATTTGTATGTCGCCCCTCTCCGCAGACTCGGGGCAGCTCACAACAATAATAAAACAATGTATAACAAATCTAATAATTAAAAGTCACTAAAAACACCTTATTAAAAAGGAAAACATACACACAAACATACCATGCATAAACTGTATAGGCCCGGGGGAGATGTTTCAATTCCCCTGTGCCTGATGGCAGAGGTGGGTTTTAAAGAGTTTACGAAAGGCAAGGAGGGTGGGGGCAATTCTAATCTCCGGAGGGAGCTGGTTCCAAAGGGTCGGGGCTGCCACAGAGAAGGCTCTTCCCCTGGGTCCTGCCAAACGACATTGTTTAGTTGATGGGACCCGGAGAAGGCCAACTCTGTGGGACCAAACTGGTCGCTGGGATTCGTGCGCAGAAGGCGGTCCCGGAGATATTCTGGTCTGATGTCATGAAGGGCTTTAAGGTTGAGAATGAAATATACACAAAGATACACACAATTTCCAGTGGAAAAGAAATGAACTAGTATGAGAATAGAACAAGCTGAACTTATGAACTGAAATAACTATGAGAAACCTTGTTACACATTTAAACATTACATATAGAAGGGAATCGATTCCACTAATCTATATAAATTACATTCAGAATATTTATTTTAATATTGCAGGCTCATTGGCGAGAAAAATATAAATACAACAGGCATGTGTTCAAAATACAAATAAGCATACATTATCTGAAGAATCTTCCAGACATACCAAACATCAAGAGTGTTAAAAGGACAAATGCAAAACAAAAGCTATAGAATTAAAAGCAGCTGGTCTCTGGTCATTATTCAAGATAGAGGCTAATTTAATTGAAAAGAAAAGATTGACTCAATTGACTGAGGTCACTAGTGCAAAATTGCAAGTGCACATAAAATACACAACATAGTGAAATTCAAAGAAGTCGTCAGCTTTAATTTGCTATACGCAATGCTGAGATGGAAAATTGGTTCTTCTCCAGAGTGCTCAAGGTTACTTACATTTTTTGTTCTTCAGTGGGCTGCCCACAAAGACTTTGCGGTAATACAGATGAGATGTACTGCAGCCATAGAAGATCATAGAAACATAGAAGTCTGACGGCAGAAAAAGACATCATGCCCTTATACTATTTTCTGTATTTTATCTTAGGATGGATATATGTTTATCCCAGGCATGTTTAAATTCAGTTACTGTGGATTTATCTACCACGTCTGCTGGAAGTTTGTTCCAAGGATCTACTACTCTTTCAGTGAAATAATATTTTCTCACGTTGCTTTTGATCTTTCCCCCAACTAACTTCAGATTGTGTCCCCTTGTTCTTGTGTTCACTTTCCTATTAAAAACACTGCCCTCCTGGACCTTACTTAACCCTTTAACATATTTAAATGTTTCGATCATGTCCCCCCTTTTCCTTCTGTCCTCCAGACTATACAGATTGAGTTCATTAAGTCTTTCCTGATACGTTTTATGCTTAAGACCTTCCACCATTCTTGTAGCCCGTCTTTGGACCCGTTCCATTTTGTCAATATCTTTTTGTAGGTGAGGTCTCCAGAACTGAATACAGTTCTGGATACATTCAGCCCAATGTTGCCAAGTCAAGATCAAGAGATAACCAATAAAAAACACATGATAGGTTGCTTAATCCTCAGTGACAATTCCTTCAAATTCACGGTGAAGGCACCACCCCACTCCTTGTTGTGAGACAAGTTACACCAACTAAACATGAAAAGGTAAGATAGAAAGATCTACAATCTTGTGCATCTTTGCATCTTCCTATCTTACCAGCATCCATAGTTCCCTCTAAGCTGAGCAGTGAGCAATCGCTCACTTAAAAATCATCATCAACTCAGAGTTTTCCAAACCTGCCCAGAAGCCGAGAGGGAAAGAGAGAGAGAGGAAGGAGAGAGAGAGGAAGAGAGGAAGAGAGAGAAACAGATAGAAAAAAGAGAGGAAGGAAAAGAGAAAGAAAAAGAATGGGAGTAAGGAAGAGAGAAAGAAAATCAAAATCTAGTTTGAAACTAGCTCAACTATTTAAGTGGCATTTTGATATTGATAAGAGTTGCCCTATTATGAGCTCACTGTTATAGACACACAGTACAGTATTTTATTTTGAAATTCTCTGAGGCAAAACAGGGTGGGTTTTTTTATTTATTTGTTTCTTTGTTTGTTTGTTTGTTTGTTTGTTTATTTATTATTTCTGTGCCGCCCAGTCCCGAAGGGACTGCCGCTCAGACACTATACTTTTCCGCCCACCCCCCCAAAAAATTAGAGGGAACACTGCCAGCATCTTCCCAATATGGTCAGACCCTTTATCAGAATATAGTGAGTTGTCTTTATTGTAACGGGTAGATTTGGATCCACCAGATATGCAAATAAATATTGGGGTCTGCAAATAAGTTGACATATAAAAGTAGATTTTGTCCAACACAAAGGCTTCCTCAGGCATTAAGTCATTAAGGAACTCTGTTGTTGTCACTGTTTTCCACTTTATCAATTTTACTGACTTTTCATTTTTTTAAAAAAAATATTTTTATTAAATTGCAGAGACAAACATGACATACATAACATGCTACACTTAGTGGAGCTACAGTCGCTCCACTCAGAGTAGAAGTTATCTTTATATTTAAACGTAGAGAATTGAAAAGAAAAAATCTTGTCGTTGTTTAACACCGTCTATAAAATACTTAAAAATATCGATTATAAAATGGTAAATAGAAACACATCTAAAATATTTAGCAACATATGTAAAACTTTTAAAATTCTAACTTAAATTGGGCTAAAATAAAGGAAAAAATACAAAAGAATAAGAATAAAAGAAAAAAAGAGTTCACATTTATATTGTAAATAATCATCATCTACTACACTATAACTACTAAGTACTGATATGTTTAAAATAATATAACAATAAAATTATCTCTTTTTCTTTGTATCCCACCATTTTTCATTTTCTAAGCGCTCTCTCTTTCTCTCTCTCCCTCCCTCCCTCTCCTTCCCTTCCCTCTCTCTCTTTCTCTCTCTCTCTCACACACACATAAATACTTCCTTTCCTGCCCACATACACCAAATTACAAAAGAAAGATGAGTAATGGTTTTAAGAAAGTAAGCTTCAGACAAAAAAATGTGTTAAGATTATAGTGCAGCTGTTCAATAAATGAAATACATTATTAAGAATAGTACATTTATATCAATACAGTATATACTTTAGAACCATTATTTAATACATCACAAGCTGCAACAGCTATATAAAAATCAGTCAGATAACTAAATTTAGCTGACTGGCATTAAACTGGTTCACCTATAAGATGTTCTACCGGTGGCATTACGCCCCGGCAAGACTAGCAAAAATTTGTAATAATTTAAGTAGTGAATGTTAGAAGTGTAAAAAACCAAATTTATATCTTATAATCCATGTACTTACAGTGGCAAGATTGAGCTTTGCACAAAATTGGAAAAAAGAAAATATACCAACAGAACAAATGGTAATCAGAAAGATGCTAGAATGCGCAAAAATGAGTAAAATGACAAGAGGACAATGTAGAAAAGGCAATGTAAAAACAACTTTATTTCAAATGCACAAGTTTCTGTAAATTGCTTGTATGTACTGTATGTATGTATCTTACTTTTTGTATGTGTTTGTTTTTTGTTTCAAAAAATGCAATAAAAAATAAACTACTTCACATGTATGAAAATGCTGCACATTTTTTATCCATCATTCTTAATTCTGAACTTCATATATCAAAATTAATGTGCTCATTCTAAAATCAGCAGAATTAGTTGCTGTTTATTATCTACTGCTGTGATCTCCTGTGCTTGATAACCTCCAGTGTTCTACAAAATAGGTCATGCACAATGACCGAATTCCATATCAGCTTTAAAACCATTGACTTGATTTTTACAAGGTGTTCATTGCAAGGGGAATTAAAACTAAATTTGAATAAGAAAATATGAAAAGGAAGTTATCCCAGTCTAATATATGCAAAGTAAAATTTAAAAAAATAACATAAAACTTGTTAGTAATGCAGAGAATAGCAAAAAATGCATTAGTACGTTAACTTTGAACCTGCGGTTCCTTGGCCATTTCACCTGAAAGTAAGATACATTAAAGATACCAATTTTGATTCTTTAAGCATTTGTTCAATCTTGAGAGCACCAGGTTGGGACAAGCTATAAGAAAGTTTATTGCTGAGTAAATATGCATAGGTTTTGGCTGTGTGAAAACTTGTGAATTTCCAAAACTTCTCAACATATAAATTTAAGATGGGCTATACCAACTTTGGCATACATGTTTCATGAATAATTTCTAAATCTACAGAATACTATACTCTTAGGTTTCAAAAATAAGAAACTGGAAACCTTTCCTCCTGATATTGCATTATTAACAATGTAGGAATATATTTAGGAAGTAAACTTTTGTCGCGTGCATTTCTAAGAATAGAATCTGAGTGTAGAAATCCCAGGAAGACATGATAGAAATACCCTGATACTCTGTTGTTGGAACACAGTGGATAAGAGTCTTGCATCCTAAATTTTAATTAACCATCCTTGGATACAGCCATGTGCAAAAAAAGCATTTTGCTACTTGGCCAAAAAGTCAAAGGATAGGATTTTATTTGTACACACACTTCCTGTGGGGGTGATATGCAGATTTTAAAAAATTGACCAATAAAATAAATACATCTGCAAATGTCATTTGTTTGCAATGTAGTGGTAAAAGACCTGCATTATAATTTAATTATCATTTTAGTCTTAGTGGCTTTAGTTTTTTTTAAGTGATGTTTGCTTCACTGACCTGATGTGTCATCGTAAATAGATTTGTCTTTTCCTTTGTACTCTCTACATAAAGTATATTTTATTTGTAGTGTTGCTGATCTGTAATTATTCCGCTGAAATTAAGACAGGCCAGAAATAGCCAACAACAGATGCTCATTGTTGAATAATTCTGAGTTCAGTTAAACCAGGGGAGTCAAACACAATTTCATTGAGAGCCACATCAGGGTTATGTTTGATCTTGGAGACGGGGACATGGCCAGGTTTGGCATGGCCAGCTTGACATATTGGGGTCGCCTATGGAGGCCCAAATGCTCTTCCAGCAAAAACAGGCTCCCGAGCACTATTTTAGGCCTTCTGCAACCCTCTGCCAGTGAAAATGGAGCTCAGGAGGGGCACATGCAGCCCTCCTGAGCTGTTTTCACTGGCAGAGGCACCACGGGCTGGTCCTTTGCTGTTCCCAAGTTTGATGCCCCCAAGTTAAACTCTGATACTATACAATATATGTTCAAGCATTATTTTACTTAACATAATCAACCCACATTGGAGTTTAGTGCAATTTATGCTTTGGAGTCCCCCTTGATTCTTGCAGACTGACTGTATAAGTCCCTGTAGTTTTCTTGTCAACATTTTTGAAGTAGTTGTCTTGTTCTTCCTAGGGGTGAAAACGAAGGAATCATCCAGTTGGCTTTGTGCCCAAGGCATGTCTAGAACACATAACCTCCTGTCCAAACTTTGTCCCGTTAATCACTATCCCAATCTGAAGATGAAGACTTCCAAGTATAAACTAAATAGATTCTACAAATTCTAAAAGTATTTAGGTTTATTCTAACTCACACAAAAGGTTTCAGTAGTCTTACAACACATGTAAACACTGCAACAAGAATTGCGATAGCACAACTCTGGAAAAATGACCAGACCCCAACGGAAGACTTAATTATAGATAAAATATATACATGCGTGGAGATGGGCGAACTCACTAACTCAATTAAGGGAAACAAAATCATGGAATCAAAACGAACATGGCAAAAACGGGCATGAATGGGTTCAAAAGAGAATATAGAAATAATATAATATGAAACAACAGTACAATTGAAACGATCAACAACTACCTTGTAAAAAGTTTTTATTTACCATTTAGTGAATGTAATAAATATTAGAAAATAAAAGTATGAAATATAATATATATAATGGAATGTAATAGGTAAAAATCTACTATAAGAATGTTAATAGAGATGGTTTATAATCTGTAAAACAAAATAATGTGTGATTTGAACTATATGTGAAAACTTAATAAAGAAAAGGTTTTTTTTTAAAAAGGTTTCAGTAGTGGTCAATCTAAATAATAACTAAATATTATGGAAAGAGAGAGAAAGCATAAAAATTGTTTTCCAATCTGTTACACTTCTGTTTTTCTATTTACCCCATACTGGAGTTACATTTTGGTTCACTTTATTTCTATAATTGGGGCGAACCTTAATTCTTTTCATTAATCCATTCTTTTCATTATTATTTTTTCTCTGCATAACTTCTATTGTGGCATTAGTTCAGATTCTCACAAGGAAAAAATATATCATTTTTTTTTAAGCAAACCTTTTTTAGTTCAGGGAGCCAAGACGACAAGACTTCAGAGAGATCTCTCTAAAATTAATAGAATATAATTTTACTCAGTTTTATCTGAACCCAAACATTGAAATTTTCTTAACAGATAATGACTTTCAATAGAATATCTCCCATACTAGCGCTATCAGTATTTTGATGAATTACAATACAGTGAAAACTGCATTACTGAAGTCTCATCATTCCCTTTAAGCTAAATGAAATGAATTTCAAGAGAATGAAAGCGGAGGGGAGGGGGGGGGAAAGGGGTGAAATAAAATTTAAAAATAGGCACTTTCTTTCAAAAACAACATAATGAAATATCAAAACTCTGTTGTGGAAGAAAAATGGGAAATGATGCACAGGAGATACAATACTTATTCATTCATGCAGTTTCTAATATCCTGCAGGAAGCCATAGTGAGATTAAAGCATATCAATTTGGTGTTTTGTATTAAACCTTAGGGGAAACTCCTACTGAAAAAGCAGAGAAAAGATAAACATACTGTTTAACAGAGATATAGTCTTCCAGTCCTATCATAATGAAAGCCAGTGTGATATAGTAGTTAAACAACTAGGCTTATCTCAGGGAACTCAAAATCTTTTTTGCCTTCACACAACTTGCTTATTCCTAAATCCAGATTAACAAAACATGATTGCTGTGTTCACATATCACGTTGTGGCCAAAGAAAACATCCATTTCATTTTAACCTTGCCTAGTCGAGAATCCTGTCCTTGTCTAGCATTTCTAGGACAATGTGTAGATAAAAGCTGTATAAGCTGCTAGTTTTCTATGGAAAAGAAATAACAAAAATGCAGTAGCTATGTTAACTACAGATTCTGATAATTGCCTTGATAGTATTTGATAAACAGCATTATCTCCATATAAACAAATTGAAATTAATATACATAATATCAATTGTCATGAAAACAAAAATCGACTAAGGATAAATCTAACACTTGAAGCCTAAACTTTCCTCCTGCTAAATTCATGTAGTAATAGCCAAAGGTATATATCAATTAAAAAAAAAATCCTGGGGAGGAATGCCAGTTCTCAAGACCACATCTCCTATACATATCGGATCTTGGCAAATCCTAATCCCACTTCTCATAACTGAGAAGACTCCAGCTAATTACCACTGTAGACGTGTTAAGTTTAAGATGCTAAAAGATAATTCTGAAAAATGATCTTGTTAAAACTGTGGAAGCAGAAACAGGCAATTAATAGCACATATAGTACAAGCCTTTCTGAATGTGTGCCCTAATATCTTTTTTTTCTTTCATATCTTACGAACAATGAAATTGAAACCATTGTAGGGTTCACACACATTAAGCCGTGACATGCTAAACACAGAATTTTTATGGGTTGAGAGTCAATTACTGGTTATAAATTCCTAAAATGGAAATACGAACTGTACTACTCCACACTACAAATGAAATATCACATTCACGGGATTTAAAGCTAAAATCACAGTCCCTGCAATGGGGGTGGGGGCTGGAGATACCCTGGGATAGTCTCTGTTCAGTGAACCCCAATTCCAAAGTATAGAGATGTCTGCATCATGCAGGTTTCATCATGTAATTGGATCAGCGGTGAAATCTACTTACCTTCCTACCGGTTTGGAAGCGTGTAATTTGTATTTGTATTTATTAGATTTGTATGCCGCCCCTCTCCGTAGACTCGGGGCGGCTAACAACAGTAAAAAGACAACGTAAACAAATCTAATATTAAAAAATCTAAAAAACCCAATTTAAGAGATCAGTCATACATAGTCATACCATACATAAATTTTATAAGCCATGGGGAAGGGAATATTTCAATTCCCCCATGCCTGACGACAGAGGTGGGTTTTTAAGGGCTTACGGAAGGCAAGGAGGGTGGGGGCAACTCTGATATCTAGGGGGAGTTGGTTCCAGAGGGTCGGGGCCACCACAGAGAAGGCTCTTCCCCTGGGTCCAGCCAAACGACATTGTTTAGTCAACGGGACCTAGAGAAGGCCAACTCTGTGGGACCTAAGTGGTCGCTGGGATTCGTGCGGCAGAAGGCGGTCCCGGAGATATTCTGGTCCGATGCCATGAAGGGTGTGTTTGCAGTGTGTGTTGCTTCGCTCATGTGTGTGACACTATCACGTGCACTTTTTCACCCTCTGCAGAAGGCTTTTCTCTTTGCAGAAAAAATGGCAGCATCTGGGTGGGTGGGTGGTGGCACCTCGCAATGCCACCGCTACTGGTTCTTCGAACCACCAGCGGATGCTACCAGGACCCCTGAACCAGGCTGAACCAGTAGCATTTCACCCATGAATTGGAAACTAAAAAATATTACTTTTCTTGTGAACGATGTTCCACTGTCAGGATTTATTCAACGTTCAAAAATCCAAATATATTTGTATATTTGCAATGAGATAATATTATAGGCAGTGAACAGGTAACTTTCTCTCAGAGGGCAAATTACTTTTACTGCTTTTAATCCACCACTTTTGGGGGGGGCACTCCATACAAGCTTTGTGCAGCTTTGTGCAGCTCACTAAGCCATCTATTAAGATCTGCCAAGATTCTGATAAACCTCCTAGATTTTTTCCTCATTCTGGCATTACAAAAAAAAAGTTGCCAAGCAGCTGGTGCACCAAAATACACAGCCACTAATTGGACACTTTGCTGGTTCCAGTTTTGCTTGTTGCTTTGCAAACATTAAATAGAGAAGGAAAAGTGACTAAGAGGTCTGAATGTGAGATGGAAATGTATTTGGTTCATTTTTCTCCTTGCAACTTCTCCCTTTTTTGCTAGTCAGTCACCATTATGGTGAATTAATCATAAAAGCAAGGACATTTTTACTCCTGATGGGAGGAATTGTTTTTAAGCAATATGTAGTTTTGAAATCATTGCGAAAAAGTCAGCTATAGCCACAATCAATCCCCAAAGTTCTATTTCTCCTAAGTTAATCAAAACATACCTCTTCTGTAGTTTCTAAAAACAGCAGTAAAGGCAGCTGAAAATAGTTCTTTTTTCTTTCATCAAATTAGGCTTTGACTACATATGTGGATATACAATCATTTCCCCCACATTCATTAACAAATAATTTTTCTGTATTTCCAAGACATGGTAATTATTTACTGGATTTATAGATATCATGCTTAGTCATGTTTAACTATAATTTCTTGAGTAACAATACGCACAATAAGGTAACCATTAGGGGGGGAAATTCCAATGTTAAAAGTACCTTCCTGGACAGAGGGGTGAATGACAAAATGTAAACTAATGGAAACCATGTGATTTTGATCTTTAAGCAGTGGGTTGGATTAGAAGACTTTCAAGGTCCCTTTTAACGCTGATATTCTTCTTATTCTGATGCCACAACACACCATGAATTTTCAAGCCAGTGCAGTTTGTGAGTTGACACGTTACCTAGGCAGGTAGTATGTTCTCCTCAAAGGATATTAAACAATGATCTTACAGCATTGCTTAAATTGAGCAAAAGGTTGGACTTCATGATCTGCATACAATCAGTTCCAATTCTATGATAAACCAAACAGATCATGTGAAGTTGTGAACCCAGTCACTGACATTGTGTATCTTACACATCAGGGACTGTGTAAAATCTGGTCACACTTCTAAGAGTTTGGCTTGGCTTTTCTGAGATAAGCACCCTAAAACCTCTGAACAAAACAACAGTCTCGGTGCAATACAGTTTAAATTTTGAATGTGTTATATAACTTTCTCTGAGAGGGCAATTCTCACAGCTAAACATCCTTAATTTACACCAGAGCTAAACATCCTTAATGTACACCAGTTTATTGCAAACGTAGCTTCTTCAAAATGAGTGTTTGTTTCATAGAAGTACAGCCCAATTCTTTCTAGAATACTGAAAAAACAGCTCAGTGCTCCTGGGTAATTGTATCTATATTGGCATATTTATATTAAAAATGCCAATATAGATACATCTTTAAATTATCTATAGATTTATGAAGAGTAAACCTTATTAAAAGCAAGAGGGCATCCTCATGAATTAACACATCCAGCATTGAAAATTCCTAAGCAGTGGATAAAAAGCATTTCTGCCCCTAACTTCTGATTAAAAGAATCATAAGTCTCACTAATACAAATGATAAATCAAGAAGAGCAATTGTATTTGTAAAACCTGAAATAGAGACCTAACAAAATAGCTGATTCAAATCCCTTTGGGAGGGGGAAAATTTTGTATAATTTCAGGCCGTTCTGCAAGAAACCAAAAGAAATCCTACACTTTCTGACTGTTATTTCACCTTGCTTTCCCCTGGGTTGTTTATGTAAGTCAGCCAGGATTTAAAATTTTGTTAAATTAATTTTAAGTGGAAAACCTCATCAACCTTCACAATACTCCACTCATAACAATCGTTTGTGTGCTGTTCATGTTGAAGTATAAATAAAATATATCTCAGCTTTGAAAAATAAGTTCATTTCAAAATACATGTGTTTTTATGCAAGTGCTTCTTTTAAAAAAACTACTGTATTGCTAAGTAAAAGCAGACAGCTTTGCAAATGGATTTGATGCTATTATTATTTGCCTTCAAAATTTAAAGGTCTGTCAAATTTCTTAACACATTCCATTTATACTTCTTCATAACTGTCAGTAGATCTATAGGAGGCACCAGGAAAGAAAAAGATCAATTTCTGTCATTGGAGAAGGATCAATCCTTGTTCTTCATTACATTAGCATGAACTGCTGCCTCACACAGTTTGGCAACATGAGTAAGAATTTGCTCATAAGAAGTTCAATCCAGTTAAGCTGCTATCGCTCTCATTGCTTCCAATGAAAGGAAATTAAATAAATCTTTTTAATATTTGGTTAAGGTACAATCTACTTAGCAGTTAGTCCCTTTGAGTTTAATTGGCTTTTCCCTCACGTGCAGCGTGTAGTTTTAGAGCTTAAAATATTTGAACTTATATCAGCGGGTTTGTGGCACAATAGGCTTACCATATTTTTCTGAGTATAAGACATACCTTAGTTTTTTGGGAAATAGGGAAAAGAATCTGCTTACCAGATCTTCATCTGGCTAGCGTTTGGTCAGTTTCAGCACATTATTTTACCCCCTGGTTAGGACTTAAACAAAAAACTTATCCAGAGAGAGTAACGATTAGGTCTCACAGAGTGGGCCTTCTCCAGGTCCCGTCAACTAAACAATGTCGGTTGGCGGGCCCCAGGGGAAGAGCCTTCTCTGGGGCGGCCCCGACTCTCTGGAACCAACTCCCCCCGGAGATTAGAACTGCCCCTACTCTCCCTGCCTTCTGTAAACTCCTTAAAACCCACCTTTGCCGTCAGGCATGGGGGAACTAAAACACCTCCCCCGGGCATGTACAATTTATGCATGGTTTGTGTGTGTGTGTGTGTTAGTATATTGGGGTTCTTTTTAAATTTTTAAATATTTAAATTTATTTGGATTTGTTACGATTTGTTGTGCCTTGTTGTGAGCCGCCCCGAGTCTGCGGAGAGGGGCGGCATACAAATCTAAATAATAAATAAAATAAATAAATAAACAATTAAAGAGCTTGCAAGCCAGTAAGAGCTGGGAACATTGGTAGCACCTGGTTAGGGCTAGAAAGAAACATTTGGAGCAAACTAGAGCAATGAGGGGAAAAAAACTTTAAAGACTTAAGGCTTGGAAAACATTCTTTGCAAGGAGTAACAAGGAAAGAGCTTGCAAGCTAAGAGCTGTGAAGATCGTTAGCATCTAGTTGGGGCTGGGGAAAAAAGCTTAGAAAAAAGCTACATTCTGAGTATGACACATCTGAATTTTCAGCCTCTTTTAGGGGGAAAAAAGGTGTCTTATACTCCAAAAAATATGGTAATTTTGGGTAGATTATGTTGAATCATTCCGCTCAAAACGTGTAATTCATCAATAAATCAATACAAAACTCAATGAAGTTTCAGAGCTAAAAGCCTAACTCTTGCTAAAGTAATAGAACCTAGTTTTTACATTTTTGACACCTGGTTTGACACCCTTGAATATGTCCCTGCCATTTTCAATTGCCAGCGAGAGGGTCTCATCACCAAATGATCCATCTTTCAAATACCAACATTAACTAAAACAAATAGTTAATTTTTAAACTAAAAATTAAAACTAGACGTTGGAGAAAGGTGATGCTAAAATTTACTCCTTGCTACAGAAACTACTTTTCTATCTATAGCATGTAACTAATTTAAATTGAAGCCCTATATATGGGCCTTTCCAGTAGCGTGGAATGGAAAACAGCCTATGGACAAATATGACCAACTAAATTAAAATCTTACTGAAATCATTAGATGACAAGTCAGTTATAGATTTTAGCAGGGCTGTGGTCTACCTTGCTGAGATGATAAACTTATTTCTACAGCATTTTATTTCTGCCTTTCGAAGAACTAAAAGGAACAAAGAAAGAAGAACTAAAAAGGGATGAATAAATAAAAATGCCAGAAAGATGTACCATCTTATATTCCCACCGATGAAAGATAAGTTGCATAAAAGGAACCGTATTCTTCCACAATCTTGAATTTTATGGATACTTTCAGCTACTACAAAAGACCTGTGACATATAGGAATAGGAGCAGAGAATGGTAACAGCAAGAATAATAAAGAACAAGGAGAGATTAAGAAACTGGCAAAGTTTAGCTTTGAGAAAAGATAACGACAACTCTAACCATATTGTAATACCTAAAAAGGAGTCACACCAAGGATGTCCACAATCCTTTCCTACAGTGATCTTATATTACAGACAGATTTCCATTAAATGCCAGCAAAACTTTTGAACGGTACAGTTTGACACTAGAACTAATAAATTAGAACTAATAAACACCCGTCAAGCAGAGTTTAATTGGGATTTTTGCAGGAGTTGGGTTCAGTCATCTGAATGGCTCCTTCTAGTTTTATGATTCTAAGCTCTAGAGATTTCACTCAGCAGCAATTTTTCAGTTTAATTGGTCAAGAGTGAAAGGAAAATCCAAGAAGCAGCCCCCCCCCCAAAAGATAGATACTAAATCCAATGGATTTTGATGCCATAATGGCATTGCAAATATTATATGTTTAGATTTGTGCTATTATTTTCCGAGAATTCTATCCACCAACGTATTACAGTATTACAATTGAATTATCAAAATGTACATAGTCTTGTTTTTAAAAAATCAGTTTCAATCACCATAGGGGAAAGATAAAGCAGGCAGAACATTATTAAAGATAGAAGATTGTATCGTATTAGTTTTTATTTCTGAATGTTTGTCTGTGAAACAGTTCTATTGTTTTGCAGTATATTTGATATTAACTACGATGCACCTAGTACTCAGCTGGATATCGTACAGAAGAGATTTTATGAGTGTTAGTTCACCAACATATGGATCTACTGATCAAACAATAGTTACTTAGGCATTAAATACACAAATGGTGGCTATGGTAATAAAATAAATAAATATTTAATCAAGTAAAAATTATTTTTGAAGTCATTTTTAATGAAAAGGTTCATTTTTTTAAAAAGCCACCCAGCTTAAATACAGTTATATAAAGTTAAACCCATTTAAATACTGTTATTTATTGCATGTATGTTCTGCCTTTTTTTCCTATGAGCTCATCTTGGCAGATCTCTCCAAAGTCATCCCCACAACAACCCTGCAAAGCAGTCTGGTTTGGGAGAGAACGAGTGATTCATTGTTACCCACGTGACCTCTACAATTGGTTGAGAATTGAAGTAGTTATGAATACTTAGGATTCAATACTGTAATTACACTACAGTCCTGTGAATGTTTCCTTTCCATCTTTCCATGCAAAATCTTAGTTCCACATCTATGAATGGAAGTTTGTGCCCTAAGGTTAAATCTCTTCAACTGAAATTAATGGCACTTCAAAGGATTTAACGGAAGCAGAATTGTTCTCCTTGTTATTAATATTAACATATGGCACAAGCCACTCATTCAGTTTCCACGAACAATGAAGGATTATTTCTCTGGAGGAGGGGTAAAAACACAGCAGTCTTTTTTAAAATGCTTTCCTGTTTTTAATAGATGGTACCTTAACAACAAACCTCTATCCAGTCCAGATTCACAAGAGAGATCCGTGGGGAGGGTAACAGAGGTATGCTGCCATTGCATTGTGTTCATTAAAGGGTTGGGGTATGCTGTCATTGCATTGTGTTTATTAAAAGGTTTGGGGGGAACAAATATATTGTCTAATCAGGACAGTAGAAGACAGCTCAATACTACATCAATGCTGACGTTGGTTTTCAAAAGGGCAAAATGTAAGTCTGGTTGGACCAAAATATATTGTAGAGGACAGTTCACAAGATATATCAGGTGGATGAAAATATTATTTTACTGAAAGAGTAGTAGATCCTTGGAACAAACTTCCAGCAGATGTGGTAGATAAATCCACAGTAACTGAATTTAAACATGCCTGGGATAAACATATATCCATCCTAAGATAAAATACAGAAAATAGTATAAGGGCAGACTAGATAGACCATGAGGTCTTTTTCTGCCGTCAGACTTCTATGTTTCTATGTTTCTATGGATGTCCCAGAGTCCCTCCCAGAGTGCACCAACATTGGATGGTAAAATAAATTACTGTACATCACCTAGATATTAGTCACTGAAAAGGTCTCTTGATCCAGATTTAATGTAAAAAAAAGACCGATACATTAAAAAAAAAACCCAAAGCTTTCAAGAGAGACAGATACATCCCGAAACATTCCTATGAAGTAATACCTCCATTCTGTCTTATCGATATAGATACACAAGCAAAGCTCAACTGTTCTGCATTCACAATTTGCAAGACATAGGGTATGTAATACTGCAGAGAAAGAGAGAAAAAAGTCATTTTCCTCCCAAAAAGAGGATTGTGGAGATCGTTGAAGGGTGAAGATACTTTGTAAACTTAGATATTGATCCTACAAAAGGAAAACAAAAGCTAATCTCTAAAACTGAGAGTGCAAGAGTTGGAAAAGCAGAGGAGAAAAACAATTCAGATTTTACGAAAAAAGGTTAAATGCATTCTCGATTGTGTCAAATTGGACTAACCACTAAGTCCCCCATTGTCAAGTCTCAGGACAGGGTATCAAATGCATCCTTAGAAATAGATCTTCCTTTGCATAAAACTTGCCAAACTCTCAAATCTTTTCATTATTGTCAGTAGATTTAAACCCAGTCGTTTCAATACCATTATATGTTTGTATAACCCACCCATCCCAAAAGTACGAAATGTAAATTTGCTGAAGTATATAATCAGAAACCTTTCTGTATGTACATCCCAATGGTACACCCTGAACCACACATTTCAAGGAATATTGTTTTATATTTGGTAGCACTGGCCAGTTTTTCCTCATCTTCTCCGCTTGGGAAAAAAAGACCCATCTGTTTGTTTGCAAGGAAAAAAAAAGTAATTGAAGAACACAATTTAATTTGACATGCGTTTGAATACTGATGGGTTGGTTAGTTCTTTCATATATATTATGAATAATCGTCATTATCTTCAAGAGTATAATAATTAGCCACTCAAATATATATACAAATACCAAAAAAAAAAACCCAAAAGTCTTTTGGTGAGGTCCCCACAAACAGAAGTCAACAAAATCAAGACAATACCACTGTTTGCAAGAGCCCAGGAGTATCTGTTTCCAAATCCGATCTTTCCGGATGGGGATTCTGGGCTTCCGGAGCAGAAGGAGAAGGGACACTAGAATCCTGGGCTATTTTCCCTGGATTGGATGATTCTTTTCCTTGGGGTATTTCACCCGAATCCCCCGCCTGGGTGCTGGCGCTGCAGTGGTCCCGTTCGTATTCTTCTTGCGCCTTCTGCATTTTCCGCTTCTTCATCTTCCTCTTGTGGACGTGGAAAGTGATCAGGGAGAGAAGAATCAGGCAGCAGATGAGGGCGACCAAGACGATCAGGACAAAAGTGGAGGAGAAAGACTGGAAGAACTGCCCCATTTGCACGATGCAGGTGCCGCTGGTGTTGGAAGAGCCAGACGTCCTATTCAAAAGGCAGGGGGGCAGGGAGACGCCGGACCCTTTGGACAGCTCCGCCGCACTCATCGAGGAGGGTCTCATGGTGGTTTCTTTTTTGGGGGGGTGGTGGTGTCTTTTTTATTTTTGCTTGCTTTCCTTTCCCCCCTAAAAGATCCCGCTGCAGATTTTTCCACCGAGATGCTGCTGGCCACCTCACGCTTAAGGAAGGGAATGCCTTTTTTTTTTTTTGCCCAGTCCTTCACACCTCCCTCATTTTTTTTTCTTTTGCTGGAAGAAAAGGAAGAGGGAGAAAAGAAAGAAACAAATAAACAATTTGTTCCGTGCCTTCAAAAGCAAACCAAATAGGACAGGGGACCCAAGATGTGTGTTTGTGTGTGGGGAAGAACCCCAACACTTTTCATCACAATGTTTTTTAAAAAATAATTTTAAAGCCACAATATGATTCCCACCCCCCAAAAAACACCATCTATGATAGGCGAGGGGTTTTTTTCCTCTAAGGTTGAGAAACGCAGAACTGCATTGTATTCATCCCCGGCTCTGCTCCACACCCTTTGCAACATTCGTGGGTCACGATTGCTGTCTGTCGCTCAGATTCACATTTATATATATGCACCACCACCCCAAATATGTCCCCCACCCCAATAATTACTCAGCAGCTCGCGTTGCTTGACCATTCCAGAACCTCCAAGTTCTGGAGGCGGAGAAAGTTTCGACCCTTGTGCAGCTTTTGTGGGGGTTTTTTCCCTGGGTTTTTCTCCCCTCACCCCCCGACTCACCCCTTTGCGCTCCCTCACGGAAAACCTCTCCGGGCAATATAACCCCGGGGCCGCCTACGGAGGAAGCCCCCCGCTTGCAACGGAGCCAAAAAACGAGCCTTTGTGAGGAAAGAAAGAAAAAAGAAAGAGGGATTTCTTTACCTCACCTCCTCCTCGGCTGGTCTGCGGAACGGGGAGGAGGGCGAGGGAGGAAGAAGGGAGACGGCAAGCACGCCCCCGAACCGCGGGCTGCGGAAAGGCGCTGAATGAAAAACGGGTAAAAGAAACCGCCGCCGCCCGCCGCTTCTGGCTAAAAAAAAAAAAAAGGTGGGCTCTCAGCCTATAGTCAGCCCGGGCGGTGACGTCACGCGGGCGAGATCTCGGACTGGCTGCGCTTCCCGCCGGTGTCGCCTCGCCGACACAGCGGGGGGCTCCTTCTTTCTTTCTCCGCCCCGCCCCCCACCCAACGCGGCCTTTTTTATCCACGCGCGCCCCTTTTTCTCCCCTCTCCGTGATAACGCGGCGCAAGAACTGAGGTGAAAAAACCCCCAGTCCTGGTGTTTAAGCACTTCGGGCTAAGTTAGTGGCGGCCCATAGCTTGGAAGCGAGGAGGGTCAGCCGAGCGACGGACAGTCCTCGATTTTTCGACCGCGTTTGAGCCTCAGGTTTACGTGAGGCGTTCGTTCGTGTACAGCAGTCGGCCTAGCGACCGTTCGAAGTTACAACCGCAGGACGAAGGGCCGCACAATTTTTTACAACCACCCTGTGGGCGTGGCTTATTTTGTGGGTGTGGTTTGCGGGCCATGTGACCAAGTGGGGGTGGCTTGGTGACCATGTAATGGGGTGGCCAACTTGGTGTCACTCAAGTCAAGGGCTTGGGGTTAGGGCAGTGGAAGGCAAAGTTGGCTCTTCTATGACTTGTGGACTTCAACTCCCAGAATTCCTGAGCCAATCATGCTAGCTCAGGAATTCTGGGAGTTGAAGTCCACATGTAATAGAAGAGCTAAGTTTGCCTAGCCCTGGGTTAGGGTGCCTGGCCTCTCCTCACCTCAAAGAGATATAATTTCCCTATGTACTATCACTGAACATTCAAAATATACTATTTAATTCTATGTATTCTATGCCTATGTGTACATACATATTACAGACAGATACACAAAAATATACATTATTTACTATATAAAATGTATGTGTATGTAGACATATACGCATGGACAGTTCTTCTAAAATTATACACATTCAACCTTATTTACTGCAATAGGAAAAACACCCAGACAAGGGAAAACTAACCCTAGCTCCTTAAACGAATAGTTTCTGATTTCCGATATTTTTAAATTTCTGATATATATGTATTACTATATTTAGACTGAGCTAATTTTCCTTTAATTGCTTAAGTGTATTGACTTCTTAGAAAAATACTGAAGATCTAGATCCAGCAGTTGTACTAAGCCTATACCAGATCTTAAATTGTCTTCCTGGAAGCCAGTAGACTCTGATATGGATCAAGATCTTCACATATTTCTCAAGAATACTGATGTCAACCTTAGGCCAAATTCAAGAAGATGGAGAGATGCAATAGTGTTTGGCTAAATTGAAACGCTAGACTGGGCTACTGGAAAATAATCTAAAGAACCCGTTCAACTGTGCTTGGGTGGGACCAAAGGATTCTGGTATACGGACACGGTAATTTGGACACAGCATTCACTGCTTGAACAATATAAACCGATGGTGGTCATTCATGATGTCTAGCTTCTAGAATTGAGCTGATTAACTGTAATGTACACTTTACTTTACAATCAAAGCCAAAATGTCTTAATAACGGATTAAACGTGTATTGTATGCCTAGTGAACCAATTTATGATTGTGTAGTGCTCCAAGTAGATGTAGATGAAAATGTAATTGTAGGACACAACATAAAAGCTCACTCTTCTACACACATGTTTCTCCACAGCAGTGTTGATACATTGCTTCAGTTTTATCCCTAGAGTGCTTTCCTGAAGCCCGGAAGTGCGAAAAATGGACAATGGGCAAACCTAAAGTTTGGGGAAACAGACTTCTGGTTTGCCCATTGTGCTGTTTTTCGCACTCCAGAGGCTTCAGGGAAGCTTCTTGAAGGTCCAGAGTGCAAAAAACAGCCCAACAGGTAAACCAGAAGTTCAGAAAAATGGATTTCCAGTTTGCCTGTTGTGCTGTTATTCTCACTGAAGCCTCTGGAGTGTGAAAAACAGCACAACAGGCAAACTGGAAGTCCGTTTATCCAAACTTCTGGTTTGGCCATTTTTTCACCATCCCAGGCTTCAGTGAGGCCTGTGGGCATGTGGGGGGGGGGGGGTTGCGTGCACGCGCAGGGGATAGTAGGGTGTGTGTGTGGGGGGAAGGGAATAGGTATGGGCATATGTGCAGGTACCCCCTTTTGGCACGCCAAGCAAAAAAAAGAGATTTACCATCACTGCACTAGAAACTGCTGTCTTTCCTCATGGTGGAAAGTTTGGAGCACTTGTGGGCACTCATAGGTCTTTTCCTTGCTCCAGAGAGGATTTCTAGGGAGCTGACCTCTGCTGCAGATGTTGGCCCTTCTCTCCATGGAGCCTTTTTCAACCCACCATTGTTTCCTGAGTATATTTTACCTTATTGAAAGCCTCTCAGATTCGCTTCAAGCTTCAAAATGGGTGGCAAGTAAATTTGATAATAATAATAATTTACTCAGAACATCTTCCACGTTGCAACAATATCTTTAACACATCCATATCTGCCTATCCCAGGTCCTTAGGAAGGACTTTTCAGACATATATTATTCCAATTGTCCAACCAGGCCATACGCAAATCAGATTTACACATTAATTTCTTTTTCTAGTGGTACTGCATTATACCAACCAACAAAAATTCACATAGTATTTATGATTTACTTTTAATTCTCCTCCCTCCCCTGCTAGCATTTACAGGATTCATTTCAGTTTCACTTTTTAAAAATATTTGTGACAGTCACTGTCTTGAAATAGAATAACAGATAAACAAAAGTACTTTTTAAAAAACCAATATAATATAATATTATAATATAATATAATATAATATAATATAATATAATATATGTACTATATAATAGAGAAACAGAAAGTAATATATACTATATTTCTGCTTTTATTTTTGCAGCAATCAAAAAACCTTCCCCTCATTCTCTTTTGCTTTTATTCTAGCATTCCATTAAGCATTTTTCCATCTTCTTATCAGCATAATTCCAAATGCTTATGTGGTACTTTGGAACATAATTCATTCAATTCTTTTCCAAGTTTTTGTGTCAAACTTATGATGCCAATTTTCTACCTGTTAGATTTTTCCCCCCAATGCAAGATTTCCCCCTTTTTTTCTTTCTGAAATATGCATTTTCTCCATCTTCTGACACTAGCAAATAATGTTATGTGCCACATTCAGAATCTCTGATTAGCCTTTTATCCTTCACTAATTCTTGCAGTCTTTCATCTAGATAGTCAAATAAATCAGACTATTTGATTTATTCCTTTTCCATCTATATGTTTTGATGCCTATGCATTAATTCATTAAACATGCTGTGGAGAATATGGAGATGGCCTTGATGAAAGTTTGCAACTGCCATGATGTGAACATCAATTTAGCCTTGAAAGGAAGGTTGGAATGAAAAAAAAAATCAAAACTAACCAGCCTTCATTTGGTATCAGAGGGAGGACAAGAAAGTCCCAGGATGTTGCCACACCCATGCTTCACAGTAGATATGGTATTCTTTGGATGTAACTCAGTATTCTTTTTCCTCCAAACACGATGAGTTGTGTTTCTACCAAACAGTTCTACTTTGGTTTCATCTGACCATATGACATTCTCCTAATACTCTTCTGGATCCTCTTCTGCTCTCTAGAAAACTTCAGATGGGCCCGGACATGTACTGGCTTAAGAAGCAGGACACGTCTGGCACTGCAGGATCTGAATCCCTGGTGGCGTAGTGTGTTACTGATTGTAGCCTTTGTAATGTTGGTCTCAGCTCTCTCTCCTTTCTATAAGTTCAGCATTCTTTCTTCTACTTCTTCTTCTTCTTCTTCTTCTTCTTCTTCTTCTTCTTATTATTATTATTATTATTATTATTATTATTATTATTTATTAGATTTGTATGCCGCCCCTCTCCGGGGACTCAGAGCGGCTCACAATGGCACAAAGACACAGCTTTTTACACTGCAGTTGCAACTGGGTCCTCTTTAGTGTGCTGTAGTCCACTGAGGAAGTTGCACTGAGTGGAAGAAATGAAGAGTCGTTGACTGAGGTGTGTATTGGAAGAGCAGAAGTGTGTTTTGTAATTTTACGGCCTTGGTAAGGCATTTCTTTTTTAGAAACAACAGAAAATTTGGGCACAATTGTATCGTAAATACAACTGAGGACTATCCTTTCCCCCTAGAACTCTCAATACTCCACTCTAGTCGAATCGTTGCAATAACCTCCCCCTGGAATGGGGGGGGGAAATGGAGATTTTACAGTATCCTGCCCTTGTCGAGCCCACCAAGCCATGCCCACAGAACCGGTAGTAAAAAAAAAATGTAGATGTACCACTATTAATACAGTGGTACATCTACCTAAGAACGCCTCTACTTAAGAAATTTTCTAGATAAGAACCGAGTGTTCAAGATTTTTTTGCCTCTTCTTAAGAACCATTTTTTACTTAAGAACCCGAGCCCGGAAAAATTTCCCAGGAAATTTGAGAGCAGCACAAAGGCCTGGCCAGTTTCCTGCCATTCCCCCTGGTTTTCTCTCTCTGGTGCAGTGTATGGGAGGCAGCCTCGCACTGGGAGTATGGGAGATGCGTGCTCCTCCTCGCTGCCTCTGTTATGTTTGCAAGTTGTTAAAACAAATGTGATTGCCGATTGGATCAGGCGCGACCAATAAGAAGTCCGCAGGCGCGACCAATAAGAAGTCCGCAGGCGCGACCAGTAAGAAGCCTCGGCGCAAAGCCTGAAACATTGTCACCAATTAGAAAACAAGAAAACAATAACTATAATAACAATATACGCACCATCCATTAAACAATCTACTTATTTTAAGAACTTGCATAAAAAAATACTAGAACTAGATTTGAGTAACTTCATAATAATTGGAGATTTCAATGCAATAGCAGACATAAATAAAGACTACAAAGGCAACTCTAAACACCGCACCCATAATATTCTACCCTCAACTTTTAACCAAACAATTTATGAATTTGCCTTAAAAGATATTTGGAGATACTTCCACCCAGAAACTACATAGTACACTTTCTTTTTTCCCCCTCACAAAACCTGTTCACGTATTGACATGGCTTGGTCCAATTTAGAAATTATAAATCAAATTATTGACATACAAATACTAAATGCAACTTGGGCAGACCATAACCCCTTACTGTTAACAATTAAAGATACTACTTACAATACCTTTCATAGATGGTCTATGTACCAAACGATTATCAATCAAAAACAATTCCAACACAAAATACAAAATGACATTCCCCCATTTATTAAAATTAACTTCAACGGTGAGATACCTAATGAAATAGCATGGGACGCCACTAAAGCCTATATACGCGGCATCTACATTTCTTACTCCACAAATAAAAACAAAGAAAAACATGTTCAACTACATAAACTAACTATATCTCTTCAAGCTGCCGAAAAAATACTACACAACGACCCTAAAAACAATACAATTTTACTCGAAATAAAAACGATTAAACACGAAATAAATTTAATAACGCAACAACACATAGCACAAAAAATTAAAATGGCAAAGCAAACATACTTTGAATTCGCTAACAAACCAGGTCGTTGGTTATCACTTAAACTAGCCCATCAAAAACTAGATAGCAATATAGACGCTTTAGCCGATCCCTCTGGACACTTAAAAACAACTAACTCTGACAAAAAACAAATTATTCAAGATTTTTACCAACAACTTTACAAAGCTTCAAATCTGGATGCTGATTTACTATTGAACTATTTACAAACAAACGAACAAAAAACACTGATAACAGATGATCAAAGAACATCCTTAAATAAGTCAATCACCATCACAGAAATTGAAGCTGCAATAAACAAGCAAAAAAACAATAAAACTCCAGGGCCTGATGGAATCCCATCCGAATTCTACAAATACCATCTTGAAATAATGGCACCTATACTTCTAGATATCTATAATAATGCACTCTCATACGCAAAACTTCCCACCTCTTGGTCAGAAGCTTACATAACTCTTATTCCCAAAGACACCCAAAACAGACACCTCTTAGAGAACTATAGACCAATAGCACTACTCAACATGGATTATAAAATATTTACATCAATAATTGCGGATAGGCTAAAGAACATATTAAATAAAATCATTCACTCAGACCAAAATGGATTCTTACCATCAAGAAACATATCTACAAACACAAGAATGATACTGAACACTATCAAATATTACGACAAATATTATGACAAAACAATTGCATTGATATTTATGGACCTTAAAAAAGCTTTCGATAGTCTTCAGTGGCATTACCTCATAACTCAAATTGAATATATGAATTTCGGCTCCAAATTTTCCAACTTAATCAAAACCATCTACAGTACTCAATCGGCTAAAATTCTTTTTAATAACAACATTACAGATACAATTTCTATAACAAAAGGCGTGCGGCAAGGATGTCCTTTGGCCCCACTCATTTTTATTCTGGCTATAGAAACATTTTTGAAAACCATAAGAAATAATACACAAATCCAGGGCATCATGATTAAAAAAGAACAGTATAAACTACAAGCTTTTGCGGACGATATTGTATTTATCCTTCAAGATCCAGTACAAACAGCACTTACTTTATTCGGTGAAATAGATAAATTTGGTGAAATATCTGGTCTGCAAATTAACAAGAATAAAACCCAAATTTTAACCAAAAATATGATACCCAAAGATGTACTCTCCTTGAAAGAATTAATTAAAATCAAAATTACAAAAAAAATTAAATATTTAGGAATATGGATGACCTCAAATTATGCCACCATTAAAAAAGACAATTATGAGCAGTTGCTCAAAGAAACACAAAAAGATTTCAATAGATGGTCGAAACTAAACCTATCCCTTATGGGGAAAATATTTGCCATAAAATCAAACATTCTTCCAAGGTTTCTTTATTTATTTCAAGTTGCCCCAATAAATTTAAAGAAATATTTTTTCAATTCTTTACACAAACAAATAAAGAAATTCATTTGGACAAAGAAAAAGGCCAGAATAAAACTGAAAAATCTTCAAGACCATAGATCTAAGGGCGGACTCGGACTCCCTGATTTCTTTATATATTATCAAGCCACAATCCTATCAATGATAAAAGATTGGATCAATCTCAAAAATACAAGACTCCTAACTCTAGAGGGTTTCGATCTTCTTGCTGGGTGGCACGCATTTTTAACAATGGACTACCACAAAATACCTAAATATTTTAAAAATCATTATCTATGCAAAACCTTAATAACAATTTGGTTTACGATTAAGAAAAATTATATTTCAATACCAAAATGGACATCTCCGAATGAATTATTAACTTTTCCTAACCTTTTCTCCCACACCAAAATTTTGAGATACCATCAGTTACTTGATAAATCAGATGCTCTCATATTAAAACAACAATTGAATGACCAAGGAATAAACATAGATTGGCTATCATACTTACAAATTAAATCAAAATATGAACAACATAAAAAACAATTCGGATTCCAAAACGATAATGTGATAGATACAATTCTTTTCGGCCCTCCAACAAAAATGATCTCCAAATTATATAATTACTTATTAACACAAGAAAATTGTGAAGAACAAGTGAAAGGCTGTATGATAGCCTGGGCTCAGAATTTTGGATATACGATCAATTTAATCGAATGGGAGAAAACCTGGACACTAAATTACAAAATGACAACAGCAGTGTCCTATAAAGAGAATCAAATCAAAATGTTTTATCGATGGCATTTGCCCCCAGCAAGAATATCTAAAATGTTCCCCAATTTTTCACCCACCTGTTGGAAATGTAAAATAAAACCGGGAACATATTACCATACATGGTGGACATGCCCACTTGCGGAAAAATAGTGGATAACTATTAAAAATTTAATTGACCAAGTCATGTCAGTTAACTTACCATTCAAACCCGAGCTTTACCTTCTAGGTATATTCAGGCAAAACTTCACTAAACCACAAAAATATCTTATTTTACAAATCCTAACAGCAGCAAGGATAATGTTCACCCTCTTTTGGAAACAAGACCAAATACCTTCATTACTGGTAGTAATTACAAAAATCATAGAGTGTACCGAAATGTCAAAAACAGCAATGGAAACACAAAACAAAAAAGACTCAGAATATTATGAAATACGGGAAAATTCGTACAAATGGGTTTCACAAAAAAACCACCAAATTTATATATTATAAAACTACTATTTTATCAGACCATTAACTATATTCTACTCTCGAACGTTTTAACTAAATTTGAATCAGTTAAAAGACTAAGCGCCAAAACCCAATCAATTTGCAACAAAATTTATATCATATCTCTTTTTATCCGTCTTTAAACTAATTCAATACATATTACATAACATATTATTACTAATATTTACTAACATATAGAATACATTTACTATACTATGCACATACTCCTCATACTACTTTTCTACAAAAGTCGTCCCTGAAAACGTCTGCGTCACACGCAGATCTTTCTTTTCTTCTCTTCACTCTTTCCCTTTTTTTATTTATCTTCTTCCTTTCCCCCTCTTCTTATTCTTCAAATTTAGAAAATATTTTCATTAATTTCCTATCAGCTAATATATATTAACAGGAGATGTTACATTTATTACTATAGCCTAAGAAAATCTTTGATATTCTCTATTTACTGTTTATTTACAACGTTTAAGAAATATAACATCCCTACCAAGAATTATATGTATTAAAATCTATAGCTTACAATGTATAATTGTACTGCTTACCTGAACTGCTCGACTTCGTACCTTTATTCCCTATCCCCTCCTACACCTCCCTTTTTTCTTTTCTGTACATTCCTTCCTACCCCCCGCTACCCTTTCCCTGTTTCCCTTTTTCTTTTTTCACTATATTTACAAATAAAATATATTTTTTAAAAAAATTATTATCATCAGACAGTGTCCTTGTACAGTATATTATTACTATGCCTGTAACCTTAACCTGCAACGCTTCCCCCTTCGGGATAGGAGCCTCCTTAGTCATACATTTCCAGACGGCACCAATGCTCCCATTGCATTTTATTCACAAACCCTTGCTCCAGCAGAAAGAAACTACTCCCAATTAGACAAAGAAGCACTAGCATTAGTTGCAGGCATTAAAAAATTCCACGGATATCTGTTTGGCTGCTCATTTACCTTAATTATGGACCATAAACCCCTATTAGGAATTTTAGCAGGAGATAAACAGACCCCCACATTTCTCTCCCCAAGGATGACCCATTGGACAATTTTCTTAGCGGCTTATAATTATGTCCTCAAACACAGGGGAGGGAAGGAAATTGGCCACGCGGATGCCCTGAGCAGATGCCCCCAGGCAGACCTGGTAAAGGACCCAGCCCCAGTCTCGGATGTGTTATTGATTGAAATGCAGGAAAACCCAATAATAACCGCAGACGAAATAGCCAGGGAGACAAATATAGACCCCATGTTGTCCAGAGTTAAACAATGGGTCCTAAAAGGGTGGCGGGAGGAAATACCAAAAGAGACATGTCAGGCATTCAAAAATAGACAAATGGAATTAAGTGGAACGGGGATCCGTCACGCATTAATATCGCCCCATTTTGCGATGACTAATGGCCGGGTTGAACGCATGGTGAGGTTCACTAAAGAAGCCCTTCACCGATCAACACCCGGAGACTGGCAGCAGCAGCTGGACGAATTTTTATTGGCCCAACACATTACCCCTTCGGCCAGCACAAAGAAAAGTCCAGCAGAGCTTCTTATGGGAAGAAAACTCCATTCCCAGCTGGACAGAATTAACCCGGAATACACCAAAGAAAAGGACAAGTCGACGACGGAGCCCGAAAGGACTTTTAAAACGGGCGACCCAGTGTATGCCAAAGACTTTGACTCCATCCTCCACTGGAGGGAAGGGACCATAGAACATAGAACCGGCCCCAAATCATATACGGTTCTACTCCACAACGGGAGGATTTGGCGAAGACACATCGACCAAATCAGGAGAGTTCCCACAAAATAACAATGACATTCTCCCCATAGATTATACCACAAGGAACCAGCAGGAACAACCGTTCTACTCACCGCACCATCTTCAGGCATCCAGCGGCGGCTGGCCTGGAACCCTGGCGGCCGGCGTTGGTGAGGCTGCATCGACGTCCATAGGCCAAGGCAACCTTTACCCGGACGGAGCTGCACAGGAGCCAGCCAACCAGAAGGACAACTCCCAGCAAACTGAACTGCGCAGGTCTGGGCGAGCAACCAAGCCACCAATCAGGTTGCAGGATTACGGAACCTATCTAAATGACTGGCAGTCATGTCAACCTATGGGGGGAGGGCTGTTATGTTTGCAAGTTGTTAAAACAAATGTGATTGCCGATTGGATCAGGCGCGACCAATAAGAAGCCTGTAGGCGCGACCAATAACAAGCCGTAGGCGTGACCAATAAGAAGCCTCGGCACGAAGCCTGAAACATTGTCACCAATCCCCCGCGCTGGTAACAAAAGTATAAAAGGTGCGGCTTCGGCCGCTTTTCCTCCAAGTCACTACCTGCCTGCAAGCTGGTCACTTTTAATGTTCCTGTTTACTAAATAAAGAGTTATTAACCCTTTCCTCGACCTACAGCCTCTGATTTAACAGCCTCAGAGTCTCTCTCTTTTTTTTTAAGCCTTAAAGTTTTGGATTTTTTTTATTCCTCTCACCTCACCTTCTTCCTTCAGCAGTGACTGTCCTCCTCCTCCTCTTCTTCCTCCTCCTCCCACCCAAATTCCGAGCTTTTATTTCTTTCCTAATGGGTTTGCATGCATTATTTGCTTTTACATGGATTAACCTGGTCATGGAACAAAATAAGTTCTTAAGTAGAGGCACCACTTACTTTAAAAACTGTTAAAACATGGCTATTTAAATGAACATTTGGGAGGATTAAGAATGTGGTAAATAAATACCCAGGATGTGACTGGTGCTACAGAGGTTCTACAAAGATTTTGAGGATTAAAGAATTATAGTTTAATTGATCTCCCAATGTTATTTATATGTTTCATTTTATTTCAAAGCTGCTTAGATCTGCTTGGTTGGAGAAGCATAAAAGTACTTGGAAAAGTAATATATTTTCAAGTGAGGATTAAACCTTGCAACAAATTCAAATTCCCGCTTTGTTCCTAGATTTAATAAGATCATTATAATAGGACAAGCAACGTTACAGACATTAAACATTTGATTTATTTATTCCTTTTCCAAGGTGCAGAAGTTCATCAGCCAGTAAGACCTTTCAGTTTTCTACCTGGGACAAGTAAATAAGCCTCTACACAGAAGATATATGCAAAACACCACCATCCCATCATCAATAATCATGACATTCTGAAAACTGCAGGGAAAACATTACGGTTTTTCAGATTATTTTGCATTTATTCTGATTGTAATCATTGTCCAAATAAAGAACTTCATGGGGATATTTCAGCATGAAATAGTCAGTTCTATTCTATTTTCCTAGGTTTATTATTGGGTTCATACACTGAGTTAACCCATGTGTTGCTTAATAATGTTTAATTGAATATTCACAATTGGCTTGCTTCACACATTGTTTGTGAAACCGCACAGATTACAAACCATAATGACTGGAATAATAGTACTCTAAGCCAATATGACTCAAAAACCTATGGTGCTATGACTTATACATGAATTTATGTTAATTAATGATATTATTGGCAGCCTAAGGAACTAAGTGATATTATATTGATTAAGGCACCAGACTAGAAACTGGGGACCATGAATTCTGGTTGTGCCTTCATTGCGAAGTCAGCTGAGTGACTTTGGGTGACTTACATTCTTTCAGTTGTGGGAAGAACATGCAGTCCATGTAGTTGCCAGAATCAAAACTGAATTTTAAGTCAGAGAGAGGGAAAGAAAGAGAGAGAGAGAGAGAGAGAGAGAGAGAGAGAGAGAGAGAGAGAGAGGGATAACAGAGTTGGAAGAGACCTTGGAGGTCTTCTACCCCCTAATGAAGCAGGAGACCCTATACCAGGAATATCAAACTCTATTTAATTGAGGGATACATCATGGTTGTGTTTGAACTTGGGGGGCTGAGGCCAGGGTGGGCATGGCCAGTCGAGGGTACCTGTTGTGGCTTGTTGAAAGCTCCATTTTCAGCTATGGTGGTCTCCTTCAACACTCTGCCAGAGAAAACTGAGCTCTGTTTTTGCTAGTGTTATGTTCTCCCTGGTTTGTAATTGGTTGAGTTCTCCTCACAGCCTGATTGGTTGATACTTGGTTGCTGGGCTGTCACAGTAGTGGCAGGAGATTCCTCACTTACCGATTGGCTGTTCTTGTGTTGTTGTGCCGAGTGCATATAGAGCTGTCATTTTCCTCAGCTGTTGTTCTTGTTCTTGCCATAAGCCGATTAAATAGTTGTGTTGCTCCAACCTGAGTCTCTCTCTTTCCTTCCAACTTAACAACTAGCAAAGGTAGCACAGGCTGGTCCTTCGCTCTTTTCAGGGTTGCCCCATGAGCCAGATCTAAACACCCCGCAGGCTGTATTTGGTCTACGTTGTGAGCACTCCTTGTCCACCCCTGATAATGTCAGATTCTGAGGAGGATCCTGGGCCAGTGGGGTTGCCAGCTGTTGCAGAGAGCGAGAGTGAGGAAGAAAGTGACCTGGATGAATCTGAAGAATCACCAGAGGGGGCTGATATATTAATGGGGGAGTGGTCCCAGTCACATGATGAAATCGACTACCTATAGGGAGAATTTATATAAAATGTGTTATAGATGGCACCTTCCTCCCGCAAGATTAGTCCAAATGTATCCTAGATTAAAGTCCCACTGTTGGAGATGTAAAGAATATATGGGAGCCTACTATCATTTATGGTGGACCTGTCCATTAATCAAGAGATTCTGGACCAAAATACAAAAATGGATAACAGACATGGTTAAGTTCAAACTAAATAAGAAACCGGAAGCATTCCTTTTAGAAATCATTGATCAAAAATTGGACCAAGACAAATACTACCTAACGCTACGTATATTAACGGCAGCGAGAATGGCAGTAGCCCAAAGCTGGAAACAATCGACCCTACCAGACGACTCATTGATAATTTAAAAAATTATGGACTGTGTGGATGTGGATGCCTTAACACTAAAGCTAAGAAACAAAGAAGATTCCATGTACTCCAAAATTTGGAATTCTTTTTATGACTGGTTTAGGAGAAGGAAAGAGAGTTAAACTTCTATGTCAAAAACAGAATTAAGACTACTAGAATTTAGGAACTATTAAAATAAGTATGTATTTGTGTAATATATATTTAGAGTGACGATTTTTAGGATTTTAAGTATTGAATAAAATAATAAAATAATAAAATAATAATAATAATAATATAATAATAATAAAATAATAAAATAATAAAATAAAATATAAAATAAAATAAAATAAATAAAATAAATAAAATAAATAAAATAAATAAAATAAATAAAATAAATAAAATAAATAAAATAAATAAAATAAATAAAATAAATAAAATAAATAAAATAAATAAAATAAATAAAATAAATAAAATAAATAAAATAAATAAAATAAATAAAATAAAATAATAAATAAAATAAGATAAAATAAGATAAAATAAAATCCTTTTGTGACAAGCAAAATTAAAAGGAAAGCCAGATTTACCTAACAATAATGTTGCTAACTTAACAAGTGCAGGGATTCACTTAACAACTGTGGCAAGAAAAGTCATAAAATGGGGTGAAAGTCACTTAACAAATGTCTCACTTAGCAACACATATTCCGGGCTCAATTGTGGGTCATGTCAAGAACTATCTACTGTATATTTAGATTTCTTCGAGCAAGCTTTCTTACTAGGCATTTGACTCCTGAATCTATCTGTCCGCCTAGCACTGTAATAAATCTTTGAATACTGTATTTGTGTGTACTCACTTATCAGCAAGCTTGAATGAGAACACATATCTTAATGCATTAAGATCCAGTGAAGCTGGTGAGACACTGTAGAGCCTTTTAAGTCAAGAGTAAATCATTCCAGTTAGCTATGCACCTGTGTTTTAACCTGTGCCACAAAATGTAATCAAAATAACTCTCTAAAAGTTGGAATGAAAGCTTAGTCCTAACTCTTAATAGTTATAATGCTTCTCCTGCCACTTCTGTCTTTTGTTGTTTAAAATGAATCAGGTTATTCCTTAAGTGTTCCACAGCTGATACCACCATGTAGCATTTAGCAATCAAGCATAGATTGCATTGTTTATACTTGAGGAGATAGAACAATATATATTTGTAATGATTTTGCTCATGGAAAAGAATCTTTAAGCCATTTGATGTTATGCTTTCCTGTCTTCTTTGCTGATGACAGGGGCAAGAACGGTGGCACCTCTACTTACGAACTTAATTTGTTCCGTGATCAGGTTCTTAAGTAGAGAAGTTTGCAAAAAAAAAGCATTTTTTTCCCATAGGAATAAATGTAAAATCAAATAATATGTGTGATTGAGGAAGCCACAGGGAGGGTGGAGGCCCTGTTTCCTCCCAGGAGATTCCTAGAGAGGCCCCACGGAGGCTTCTCCCCGCCTCTTCCAGTTATAGTTTCGGAGGCTCGAGAAGAGGCTTGAGAAGAGGCAAAAAAATCTTGAATACCCAGTTCTTATCTAGAAAAGTTTGTAAGTAGAGGCATTTGTAGGTAGAGGTACCACTGTATATATCAAGAGAAAGGTTCACTCTTCACATAATACAACAAAAAAGTATTCTGAAAGATGCATTCAGAAATACTGAAACAAGGAGAAACAAGGAGAGAAGTAACTTAGAATTAAGGAGAACTAAGTAACTCAGAACTAAGGATCTAAGGAGAAATTTCAGAATGGTTGATCAGTGGAACAGCTTGCCTCCAGAAGTTGTGAATGCCTCAACACTGGAAGTTTTTAAGCAGATGTTGGATAACCACCTGTCTGAAGTAGTGTAGGATTTCCTGCCTAAGCAGGGGGTTGGACTAGAAGACCTACAAGGTCCCTTCCAACTGTTTTTGTTGTTATCATCATCATCATCATCATCATCCCAACAATACTGCTCTTTACTTCACGCAACTCAGGAGTCAATAACCGGTGGCTCTGGAGCTGCACGTGGCTCTTTCATCCCTCTGCTGTGGCTCCCTGTTGCCAGTTGGCAACACAATTTTGAAACTGTGGCTCCCTGCTTCTGATTGGGACAGGAGGGAAACAGGACATGCTAGGAGGAGACTCTATGGCAAGGGGCAGGTTTTCCAGTCAGCTCCACACTTGATAGGGCTTTCGGTTAGAAGAAAAAGGATGTGGGCTAGCAGGAGACTATGTTGGTGGCAGGCCAAGACCAGGGACAGGTGGGGGAACCAGACTTCTGGTTGGCTCCAGAATTCAGCGGATGGCTTCTGGTTAAGACCTTTGAGCGTATAAGGTTGCCAACCCCTGCTCTAGCTAAACTTCAGCTGGTCTAGAATGTAGCTGCTTGAATGTTGAAGTTCTCTCATGATGCGCTACTATTTCAAGAGCTGTGTTAGTTGCTTCATGGCTTAGAACCATGATGGCAAACCTATGGCACGGGTGCCACAGGTGGCACATGGAGCAATACCTGCTGGCACACGAGCCGCTGCCCTAGCTCAGCTCCAACATGGATGTGTGTGTTGGCCAGCTGGCCAACTCTGGGGGGCGTTTTTGGCTTCCCGAGAGCCTCCGGGTGGATGAGGGAGGGTGTTTTTACCCTCTCCTGGCTCCAGGGAAAACTTTGGTGCCTGGGGAAGGTGAAACACAGGCCTATTGGGCCACCAGAAGTTGGGAAACAGGTTATTTCTGACCTCCAGGGGACCTCTGGGGGGTGGCCGAAGCTGTTTTTACCCCCACCTCCAGGCATTGAATTATGGGTGTGGGCACTCGCGCATGTGTGAATGGCAGTAGCCCAAAGCTGGAAACAATGGACCCTACCAGATGACTCATTGATAATTAAAAAAATTATGGACTGTGCGGAGGCGTATGCCTTAACACTAAAGCTAAGAAACAAAGAAGATTCCGTGTACTACAAAATTTGGAATTCTTTTTATGACTGGTTTAGGAGAAGGAAAGAGAGTTAAACTTCTACCCCACCTCCAGGCATTGAATTATAGGTGTGGGCACTTGCGCATGCGTGATAGCGCACACACATGTTCTTTTGGCACCCGAGGGAAAAAAAGGTTCGCCATCACTGCCTTAAAACGTGGCTCTTGATCACAGCGCTTTCTTCCATTGCTTCTACCTGAAGTGTACGTTTGCGTTAGATCTCTCTCAGGGATTGCTTCTTCAGGCACTACAGACTTGAGTTTTCCCAACTGCAGCCCTTGTTTGGAAATCTCCTGAAATCAAACTTCTTCAAGTTCAGGAGAGTAATTTAAAAAAAAAAAAAAATCTGTTTAAGAGAGCTTGGGATTCTACGGATGGTGAGACTTCTTTACGGGATGTGTTTTGATGACTAAGTGTTCCTCAGTTGCCAAAGTACTTTTTGCATTCCACCCCACCACCTTTTTCATCTTGCTGAAAAAGAAGATAAGCCTCTCAGAGGTTTTAGACCAGAGCAGCACATAAGTTGACTGCAGATTTGCCCCCAATTAATGTACCTGCTATGAAACTTGCTCGTTATAAGGAATCCAGGACAAGAGGCAATAATAATTTTGTCATACCACTATTCAGTGCTGAAACTGAGCAGTTCTGTAGCTTTACTTAAAATTGACAGCTGAGGCTCCTGCTGGGATTCCAGTGCCAAATATAACTTGCTTTGTTAATGAAGAATGTATATCTTTTCCGCAAGACGATAGCTCCCTATGTTGCAAGATGACTTCTAAGAAAAACCTCCCTAACACTCTGATGTTGGAGTCAGCATTCAAACAGCCAAAGAATGCAATTGTTATGTTGATGTTGCTAGAGAAAATAAATGAGATATGCCGGCAGGGGAATTCTAGGGATTGAAGTACACACGTATTAAAGTTGCAAAGATTGAGAAAAAACTTCTTTAAAGGAAGAATGATTGCCTTCTGGCGCTGCCTTTTATTCAGACCTGAAAGTACACTTAGATTGCTTGAGTAATTTTAGAGTGTGCTACAAGAGTCTACCCAGTGCAATATGTCTTGGAATAAATTTGAAACCTTATCTGGACATGATCAGAAATGTTGGCGCAACGAATCCATTCTAAAATACATGTTTCGAAACCAAGATTTAGAGATACAGTGGGGAAGGGTGATGGAAATATCATTAAATTGAGCCTTGATCCACTGACTAGAAGACAAACTCATCTAAACAATGTCGTCTGGCGGGACCCAGGGGAAGAGCCTTCTCTGTGGGGGCCCCGACCCTCTGGAACCAGCTCCCTCCTGAGATTAGGATTGCCCCCACCCTTCCTGCCTTTCATAAACTCCTTAAGACCCACCTTTGCCGTCAGGCATGGGGGAACTAAAACATCTCCCCCTTGCCCATGTTGTTTTGCCGTTTGATTGCTTGACTGTGTGCCTGTTTTTTATACATATTGGGATTGTTTTATGAAAAAGGCTTTATTTTATTTTATATTATATTATATTATATTATATTATATTATATTATATTATATTATATTATATTATATTATATTATATTATATTATATTATATTATATTATATTATATTATATTATATTATATTATATTATATTATATTATATTATATTATATTATATTATATTATATTATATTATATTATATTATATTATATTATATTATATTATATTATATTATATTTATTATATTATATTTATTTTATTATATTTATTTTATTATATTTATTTTATTATTTTATATTATATTATATTATATTATACTATACTATACTATACTATACTATACTATACTATACTATTTATTATTATTTGGATTTGTATGCCGCCCCTTTCCGAAGACTATACTATACTTTACTTTACTTTACTTTACTTTACTTTACTTTACTTTACTTTACTTTACTTTACTTTACTTTACTTTACTTTACTTTACTTTACTTTACTTTACTTTACTTTACTTTATTTTATTTTATTTTATTTTATTTTATTTTATTTTTGATTTTTTTATGCCGCCCTTCTCCTTAGACTCCTTAGAACATATTGCTAACATGTTATAAGGGCAGCTTATAACAAGTTAGCAATAGCCCTTTTTTTTTTAACAGAGCTAGGCTATTTTAACACCCCCCCCCCCCCACAAAAATAGCAGAAATCTTGCTCATGCAAGGATGCTCGTGCAAGATTTTGGTTTCTGTGCATGCGCAGCAGCCAAATATTGCCACGCACCTAAGAGGCTCAATGAGAGCCCCAGTCACCAGAAACTGGCTGTGGTGGCACTGGGCTCTGGCCATCCGGCCTGCTTTCCATGCCGCAAAAGAGGGAGAAGAAGTATTGCATGGCAGAAAAGATAGGGGAGAAAGAGATCAGGTGGTGGGGGTGCAACGAGGAATGGGTGGGGGTGGTCGGAACAAATGGTGGGGATGCAACAGCCAGTGGGGAATGGGCCGGGGGCAGCCGGAACAAATGGATGGGATGCAGCAGGAAAAAAACGGGGGCGGCCGGAATGAGTGACGGAAGCGGACGGAGGTCTTTTACCTGTAAGGAGAAGACTCTTCTTCTGTTCCGAGAGGCCTCCGAGCTGCAGAAGCAGCCATTTTCCCCATTTTTTGGCAATTTTTTGCTTCTGCGCATACGTGGAAGCAAAAAAAATGCTGAAAATTGGTAAATTGGCAAGGAATATTGGAATGAATATTGGAATGAATATTCTTTGGAATATTACAATAAAAATATTGACAAACCCGCAGCCTTCATATTTGTGGATCTCCACAAAGCATTTGATAATCTTTACTGGCAATTTTTCAGTTCACAATTGCACACTATGAATTTTGGCGATCACTTTGTAAAACTCATCAGATCTATTTATACTACACAAACAGCAAAAATACCTGTAAATAATGACATGACTGATAAGATAAATATTTGTAAAGGTGTTAGACAAGGGTGTCCCCTAGCCCCATTAATTTTTATATTAGCCTTAGAAATTTTATTAAGAGCAAATAGTGAAATTCAAGATCTTAGAATTAAACAGGAAGAATTCAAAGTCCAAGCATTCGTGGATGACATGGTCTTTATATTAGAAGACCCATTAAAATCAACTGTAAACCTGATAAAAGAAATGGAGAAATTTGGTACTGTGGCCGGCTTAAAGATAAACAAAGACAAAACCAAGATAATAACTCAAAATATCATTCAGCCAAGTAAATAAACTTGAACAAATATCTAAACTTAAAACTACAAAAAAATCAAATATCTAGGATTATGGATTACAGCAAATTGCAGCTCAATTAAAAAGGATAATTATGACAAACTTACTAACGATATAGTTATTATAAAGACCTCAACAGATGGACAAAGCTACCTCTCTCTTTAATGGGGAGAATTGCTACGATTAAATCAAATATACTTCCACGTTTTCTGTACTTATTCCAAACTGCCCCAATAAAATTAAATAAATCATTTTGTCTGCACAAGAAATTCCGCAATTTTATCTGGTCCAAGAAAAAGGCAAGGATAAAAATTAAATGTCTTCACGATCATCACACAAGAGGGGGATTTGGACTTCTAAATAAGGAGCTATATTATAAAGCCTCAATTCTTAATTTAACTAGAGAATGGATGACACTCAAAAACAGAAGATTACAGTATTAGTATTAGAGGGTCATGACCTTTTGACAGGATGGCATGCCATCTTAACAATAGAACCACACAAAATACCCTTATATTATAATATCTCCGGGACCGCCTTCTGCCGCATGAATCCCAGCGACCAGTTAGGTCCCACAGAGTTGGCCTTCTCTGGGTCCCGTCAACTAAACAATGTCATTTGGCGGGACCCAGGGGAAGAGCCTTCTCTGTGGCAGCCCCGACCCTCTGGAACCAACTCCCCCCAGAGATCAGAATTGCCCCCACCCTCCTCGCCTTTCCTAAGCTTCTTAAAACCCACCTCTGTCATCAGGCATGGGGGAATTGAGATATTCCCTTCCCCCTAGGCCTATACAATTTATGCATGGTATGTTTATGTGTATGTTCGGTTTTTTAAATAAGGGTCTTTTAATTATTTTAAATATTAGATTTGTTATATGTTGTTTCATTATTGTTGTTAGCCGCCCTGAATCTACAGAGAGGGGCAGCATACAAAATAAATAAATAAATATTTTAAACAACATTATATCCGTAAAGCCTTAATTGATGTTTGGCAACACATAAGTAAGAACTATTACATATCCATCCCAAAATGGATATCCCCAATCAAAGTCGTTACTTATCCCAATGTCCTCCCTCTTAATAAGATAATAACTTATGAGCATTTACTAGATACTAACAATGATTTAATTTCTAAACAAAATCTTTTAGAAGTAGGATTTCATTTTGACTGGTACCAATATATTCAAATACAAACCATCTACAATAAACATAAAAATACATTTGGATTTAAAAAAAAATACACTAGACAAGATTTTATTTGGCCCACACAAGAAAAGAATATCTAACATATATAATAATTTATTGCAGCAGGACACTATTGAAGAATCCGTTAAAACTTCAATGATTGCTTGGGCTCAAAAGTTTGGATATACTATTCATTTGAATGAATGGGAAAAAATTTGGACTATAAATTATAAATATACAATGGCCACCACCCAGAAAGAGAATCAATATAAAATGTTTTACAGATGGTACTTGCCTCCAGCTAGACTTGCCAAAATCTACCCAAATATGTCCCCAAAATGCTGGAAATGTAAACAAAAAACCGGAACCTATTATCACGCCTGGTGGACATGTGAAATTGCTAAAGCATATTGGCAAAATATTTAAATAATTATAGAACACATTACCTCTCTAACTATCCCTCTAAAACCAGAACTATTCCTTTTGGGAATATCCAGACAAACGATTAACAAGGAAGATTATTATATTGTGATTCACATTCTAACTGCCGCAAGAGTTTTGTATGCGCAGTACTGGAAACAAGAAAAAACGCCAACTATGCTAAATCTTTTAATTAAAGTTATGGGCTATGCAGAAATGTCCAAACTGACTATGGAAATACAAAATTGTGAAGATACAGATTTCTACCAAGCCTGGGACAAGTGATACAATTGGCTAAGAAGAAGAAAATATTTGCAAATTCTACAAAAAGAAGATAATCCAACAAATTAAATGTTTTTTAATGAATGATAAATTTCAACCACTACTTTACTATCCATACACACTGTAAATACCGTACGTGCATCATTGCAAGATCAAAATCATCTACTCCCCCCCCCCCAAAAAAACCCCTACGATATACCCTCAAGATGGGACTCCATACACCAATTACATTGACTAAATCTATGTCGTACTGAGCCTTAGCACCAGCCAAGTTGCTGGTCCTTCTTTATCTATCTCTATACCCTCTCCCTTGACTCTACTTCCCCTCAACAACTTTTTTCCTGTTTATTCTCTTTTCTCTTTCTCTTATTTTTTCTCTACTTCTTTCCTTACTATTGAATACCTGATGTTTATGGTATAGACTACAAATGTTATGAGATACAACATAATTACTGTAAACTTACCTTGTCTTACCCGTTCTCTTTCTATTTTTTGTAAAACTCAATAAAGAAAGAAGTGGAATAAATGAATTGAGTAGGGAATGTATTTTAAAATTTCTAATAACAACCCTTCCTCCTATGTGTTGTGGTTCAGCCTGAGTCAGATGAAAGACCAGCTGCGTCTCTGCTGGCTCCATGCCCGGGGGAGGATGAGAGCGAAGAGGAGAGTTCTGGGCAGTCGGACAGGGGAGATTACAGTCAGGAACGTGACGAGGAAGAACGGCCTGGGAGCCCTGGGGAGGGGCTCTCTCAAGCCAGTAGCTTGGAGTCTCTGGAGTCATTGGGTAATGAAGCACAAGCTATCATTAGTATGCGACAGAGATGCATAGATCAAAGGAGGAATCAACTGAAGAAATATTATCAGCATTGAATGAGGAACACCAGGGGGTTGGGTGTGGTCCTCATTAGCAGGGAAGGGTTTATAAGGCAGGCAAACTCTTTCGGCAGTGTGGAGTGTTATCAGAGTGGAGTTGCTGTAATCTGCATTGTCTCTCAGCGTTTCTGTTCCTGGCTCGTGGCCCAGCAGTCTTGAAGACCTGTGGGAGGTGTATGTCTGTTATCTACAGCCTCGTCTTGGCATCAAGGATCCTGTGTTTCTGTACGAACAATTGCCTTCATGTATCCATTTGGAGTTCCAGTGTTTTCCTGATTTGTAAGGACATTTTCTGTTGGCTTCTTTTCTCTTTACCATTATAAAACTGTGTTGGGATTCTACCGGTGTGTCTGGCTTATCTTTTTGGGTTGGTCGTAGTTTCCGGAGTGACCCAGACAGAACACTGTATGGATTAAGATATGATATCAATAGCGTTTTTTCTTTTCCTATTCTTTTCTGCTCTTCTTTTTTCTTTTTGTTTCTCTTTTATTCTTTCTTTATTTTTATTTTTTCTCTTTTCTTCCTGGGATTTTAAAGAGTCATAAATTTGGATATTTTTTATTGTTAAGGGCAGTTAAGATAAAATAAGGTTTTTATTTTAAAAAAAAATGAAAGTAGGAATGTGTTTTCTAAGAAGGGACTGAAACACGATGGCATAGTTAAGAAAAACAGCAAATAGCCAAGAGAAATTTAGATAGCTATAGCACTTTAAATATAAATGAAAGCAAAGAATATTATCTAAAATCTGGATGATAATATTTGGAAAGGAGGTAGCACAGGATGAATGATATGTACCAGAAAATAATTGGATGAATAATTTGAAAATTTTGTTTAATTTGACTAAGAAATTGGCATTTGATATTGTATTGTATTATATTTTAATTTGAGGTATGTAAATTGGAATCTCTGCAGGGTGTGACAAACAATAAAAAATTTATATCCCCCCAAAAAGAAAGCCCTACTCCTGTTTTTCTTACAGGTGTTGTACCTTTATTATGAGGAAGATCACAAAGCTAAATTTCAGAATGGCACTTGAATAGTGTCATATGGTAAAGGCGTAAGTCATTGATAGCATATTGCTGGTTTGAAAGTTCTTAGTGCAAAAAATGTAAATGTAAAGAGTATATTGAAAGGCGTTGATTATGATTGCCATATTCAAAATCACAAGGGTGGCAATAAAGACTATACAAAACTATTATATAAGTGGGCTGGACTCCAAGCTCTGGAAATAAAAGATATCCAGATGTCTTTAGTGAATCTTGAGCATTCATATTAGAAATTTAGAAATGAAAATATTATTAGCAAAGATAAGCTGGAAATTTCCATCTTCAGCATAAAACTACTGTGGACACAATTTCCTTCTATCATCATGACTTTCTCAAATACTTTATTCCAGCTCAGGAAGCTCAAACTGCCCAAGGAGCTGCTGCTACAGTTCTACAGAGGAATCATTGAGTCTGTCATCTGCACCTCTATAACTGTCTGGTTTGGTGCTGCAACCCAACAGGACCGACACAGACTTCAGAGGATAATCAGAACTGCAGAAAAAACAATTGCTGCCAACCTGCCTTCCATTGAGGACCTGTATATTGCATGAGTGAAAAAGAGGGTGGGGAAAATATTTACTGACCCCTCACATCCTGGACACAAATTGTTTCAACTCCTATCATCAAAATGTCGCTACAGAGCACTGCACACCAAGACAACTAGACACAAGAACAGTTTTTTTCTGAACGCTATCACTCTACTAAACAAATAATTCCGTCAACACTGTCAGACTTTCTACTAAATCTGCACTTCTATTCTACTAGTTTTTCTCATCATTCCTATCACCCATTTCCTCCCATGTTGACTGTATGACTGTAACTTGTTGCTTATATCCTAAGATTTTTATTAATATTGCTTCTTCATTGCTTATTTGACCCCTATGACAATCATTAAGTGTTGTACCACATGATTCTTGACAAATGTATATTTTATTTTATGTACGCTGAGAGCATATGCACCAAGACAAATTCCTTGTGTGTCCAATCACACTTGGCCAATAAAATTCTATTCTATTCTATTCTATTTAGAGTTATCCGGTCAGATATTCCAGACCCCAATACATATGAAAGTTTCTTTTGAGGTTGTTAAAATTAAACTCTCAAACGGAATGAAAATCTGCTGATATCCCTCACGAGAGAATGAAATTCATCACTATTTGGGAAGATTGTTTCAATAAAAATTACCATTTGATTCTGTATTACGCTTGTTTCTCTGTTTGCTCCATATGCACCATCTAGCAAAACATTTATGTCTTGGCAATCTTTCTTGGGCAAAAAATATATATCCAAGAAGGTAAATAATTACTTGTTGAGACTAAACATTACAAAATACAAAGAAGGCGTTTATTAATCTTTAATCTGGCTCTATGTCTTTGTCAATTTTGTAATTATTTGCATTCTAGTAAGGAAATGAGCTTTAGTGCTTGGATGCAGATGGAAAGCCATTTCTTCCAGCTGAATCTGGAAATTCCCACAGCCTTTTTACAATTCTACACTGGGGGGGAACTACTGACCCCCTCAGAGAGGGTTCGCAACTTGGGCGTCCTCCTTGATCCACTGCTGACATTGGAACATCATCTTTCGGCTGTGGCGAGGAGGGTGTTTGCCCAGGTTCGCCTGGTGCACCAGTTGCTGCCCTATTTGGACAGGGAGTCATTGCTCACAGTCGCTCATGCCCTCATCACCTCGAGGTTCGATTCCTGCAATGCTCTCTACATGGGGCTACCTTTGAAAAGTGTTCGGAAACTTCAGATTGTCCAGAACGCGGCTGCGAGAGCCATCGTGGGGCTTCCCAGATTCGCCCATGTTTCTACAACACTCCGTGAGCCTGCATTCGCTGCCAATCAGTTTCCGGTCACAATTCAAAGTGTTGGTCATGACCTTTAAAGCCCTACATGGCATTGGACCAGAATACCTCCGGAACCGCCTGCTACCGCAGGAATCCCAGTGATCGATAAGGTCCACCAGAGTTGGTCTTCTCCGGGTCCCGTCGCCTAAACAATGTCGTTTGGCAGGCCCCAGGGGAAGAGCCTTCTCTGTGGTGGCCCCAGCCCTCTGGAATCAACTCCCCCCGGAGATTAGAACTGCCCCCACTCTCCTTGTCTTTCGTAAACTACTCAAGACCCACCTACACCGCCAGGCATGGGGGAGTTGAGATACCTTTCCCCCAGGCTCTTTATATTTTATGTTTGGTATGTATGTGTTGTTTGGTTTTTAAATATGATAGGGTTTTATATGCTTCTTTTTAATATTAGATTTGTTTCTCTATTATATTGTTTTTTTATTATTGTTGTGAGCCGCCCCGAGTCTTCGGAGAGGGGCGGCATACAAATCTAATAAATTATTATTATTATTATTATTATTATTATTATTATTATTATTATTTCTGTGTAAAACTTAGCTATAGTAACAGCAATAGGACTTAGATTTATATACCTCTTTGCAATGCTTTACAGCCCTCTCTAAGTGGTTTACAGAGTTGTATTGCCTTCTACAACCTGGGTCCTCATTGTACCCACCTCAGAAGGATGGAAGGCTGAGTCAACCTTGAGCCTGGTGAGATTCGATCTGCCAAACGGCTGGCAGGCAGTGAACAGTAGAAGTAGCCTGCAGTACTGCACTCTAACCACTGTGCCACCATGGCACTCTCACTGAGGTATCATCTATTCCCCCTCATCTTCCTTCTTTAAAAAGGTGGTCTCAATTTTTCTGCTGCAATTAAATATAAGTAATGTGAGTGATGTGAAGGGAACAATTGTAAGATTCTGCATCTGATTAATATACGGTAGGTTGAAGTTTTTTTAAAAAAAAATGGGTTTTGACTTTTTCAATAAGTTTATTCTTTCCCCCCCTCTCATCTCTCCCCTCTTATTAAAAGTAAAGTCAACTAATGCATGACAATTTTGTATTGCTTCAAACTTGTAGCTAGGGGATTAATTTTCACCATTCGTAACTGACTAACTTCTATTTTTTTTAAAAAAAATGTGTAACACCTAAAAGCACTATGAAAAAACTGATTCCCCACCTCAAATCTTCAATGGAATGATCTCACGTATAAACAACCTTTCAAAACAGCCTCACTTTTAATTAATAAATCTTTGCTTAAATTAAATGGGAGTGGGCTTCTGGTTTGGGCGTCACGCTGGTGCTGCGCAGTCTTCGGTGTCTCCAGGGTTGTCTCGGCTTTTCATGTGTTTTTTGGTTGCTTGTAGGGCGATCTCCGACCCGTAGAGCCAGTGATCCAATAGGGGAAACCCCTGTGCACCCAAGGGTGATCGCGGGCCCTTTGAACAGTGGGGGAATCCCTTGGCCGATGTGGCACTCTGGAAGCCATGACAAAATGACCAGAGTCTTTTTGGACTGAGAGAAGGTTGGATTGATATCTGTGGATTGTAAAAAGACGTTAACACTTTTCGTTGCATTCGCAAGTGACAGTGACAGACCAGCTAAAACGCAGCGATTTCCTGGCAAATGGCAACAGAGGACGATAGACGGAACATGTGAAAGTGAAAGACTTCATGTTGTGTTTTTCCTTGCACTATATTTCACTGGACTTCGCACCAAACAATTACAGTAGCAGAGTGGGAATAACATTGGACGGTAACAATACAGGGTGAAAGATACATTTGAACGTGTCGATTTTACATTCTCCCAGCCTTGGGGAAGTCGGACCGGAATACCTCCGGGACAGTCTTCTGCCGCACGAATCCCAGCGGCCAATTAGGTCCCACAGAGTGGGCCTTCTCTGGTTCCTGTCAACTAAACAATGTCATCTGGTGGAGCCCAGGGGAAGAGCCTTCTCTGTGGTGGCCCTGCCACTCGTTCACTCTCTCTGTCTCTTTCTCTTTCTTTCTCTCTTTTCCTCTCTTTACTTCTCTCCTTTTCTTTCTTTCTTTCTTTCTTCCTTTCTCTCTCTCTTTCTCTCTCTCTTTTTCTTTCTCCCTTTCTCTTTCCTTCTCTGCTCTCTCTCTCTCCTTCTCTCTCTCTCCTTCATTTTTTCCTGAGAATAATAAGTTTTTGCTGAAATGAAGTTTGGATTGTTATCTTCTGCCCGAAAGGTATCGTGAAAGAATTGGCTGGTGGGAATTTGAAATTAGAAAATTGGAAAAATTGACTCAAACCATTAAGAAATTAAGAGATAGCAAAATATAATAATAGATTTATAAACTCATGGTTTATAAGTATATTCTTCTATGCAGATTATGGGCCAAAGGGCTCATAGTTTAGTTGACACGCAGATAGCTGGGCTCTTTTTCTTTACTTATATAAGCGATGTACCCTTTTCCCCTTAACATTTCTGCTTGTTAAATTCTACTCTAGTTATTTCAGCATGCTATTCAATCCTGTCTAAACCAGTTTTATTTTCTGTCTTTCATTTATATTATTAGCCATACCTTCCAGCCTTGAGTCATCTTCGGGCTTGATGAGAATCCCCCTCACCTGCCACATTGATAAAAATGTTGAACAACACAGTGCCTAACAATGAACTATGTGACACTTCTCTCAGTACTTCCTCCAAGTTGAACTGGAGCTATTAATAAGCCAACAGTGAGTTCATCTAACAATGCCATCACCCAGCCCGTATTTTACCATTTTATTAAATGGAATACCATGAGACATTCTGAGGAGGCAATTCTGATGGCCCACACGAACTGTCTATGGCAGTGATAGTGAACCTTTTTTTCCTTGGATGCCGAGTGTGCGCGCATGCTATTGTGCATGTGCAAGTGCCCATACCCATTATTCAATGCCTGGGGAGGGCAAAAACAGCTTTCCCTGCCGCCCAGAGGCCCTCTGGAGGCTGGAAACAGCCTGTTTCCCAACTTCTGGTGGGCCCAGTAGGCTCGTGTTTCACTTTTCTAAGGCTGCAAAGGCTTCCCTGGATCTTGGGGAGGGTTGAAAACGCCTTCCCCCTGGAGGCTCTCTGGAAGCCAAAAACGCCCTCTCAGAGCCTCTGTGTGAGCCAAAAATCAGCTGGCCGGCACACACATGCACATTGGAGCTGAGCTAAGACAACGGCTCACGTGCCAGCAGATATGGTTTGCCGTCACTGGTCTATGGCATTTTCCTGATCTACCAAGTTAATAGGTCTCTCTAAGAAAGTGAAAAAAATAATATAGAAACATAGAAACATAGAAGACTGACGGCAGAAAAAGATCTCATGGTCCATCTAGTCTGCCTTTATACTATTTCCTGTATTTTATCTTACAATGGATATATGTTTATCCCAGGCATGTTTAAATTCGGTTACTGTGGATTTACCAACCACGTCTGCTGGAAGTTTGTTCCAAGGATCTACTACTCTTTCAGTAAAATAATATTTTCTCATGTTGCCTTTGATCTTTCCCCCAACTAACTTCAGATTGTGTCCCCTTGTTCTTGTGTTCACTTTCCTGTTAAAAACACTTCCCTCCTGAACCCTATTTAACCCTTTAACATATTTAAATGTTTCGATCATGTCCCCCCTTTTCCTTCTGTCTTCCAGACTATACAGATTGAGTTCATTAAGTCTTTCTGATACGTTTTATGCTTAAGACCTTCCACCATTCTTGTAGCCCGTCTTTGGACCCGTTCAATTTTGTCAATATCTTTTTGTAGGTGAGGTCTCCAGAACTGAACACAGTATTCCAAATGTGGTCTCACCAGCGCTCTATATAAGGGGATCACAATCTCCCTCTTCCTGCTTGTTATACCTCTAGCTATGCAGCCAAGCATCCTACTTGCCTTTCCTACCGCCCGACCACACTGCTCACCCATTTTGAGACTGTAATATGACATTGTTTATGACAAACTCTGCTGGGTCTGAAGTGAAGTGGACCTTACAAAATTGCCATTTGCTTGAGGGCCATGCCTGCTATAGAACTTCAACATTCAAAGTCCGTCTTTCCCTTTTGATAGGGATGGCGTGTCCTCCCAAAACATTTCGCAACCTCAGAAGTCATCCCTCCATCTCTTCTGGATGCCTCCTTTCTCTTGCTCAACAACAAAGCAAGAGGTCAACAAGGCTGACTTCATTGGGAGAAGCATTCCATAACATTCCAAAACAAAAACCCACAGAAGAAGGCTGTAAATGTAGGATATGGTGCCACTCCCGATTATGATCAATACGTGAGGACTACTTGTATTTAGGATCGCACTGGTACAGAGCCTTATGTGTTGAGTAGAATTTTGAATGTAAGGCTTCAATCTATGATATTTATTTATTTATTTTATTTATTCATTTGTCCAATACACAACACATATGGAAGAGAATAGACATGAAGTAATATATATAAAGATAATATGTAAAAATAGAGAAGATATATGAAAGGAAGAAAATGTATATGAGATATGAGATAAAGGAAAGACAATTGGACAGGGGATGAAAGGCACACTAGTGCACTTATGTACGCCCCTTACTGATCTCTTAGGAACCTGGAGAGGTCAATCGTGGATAGTCTAAGGGAGAAATGTTGGGGGTTAGGGGTTGACACAATTGAGTCCGGTAATGAGTTCCACGCTTCAACAACTCGATTGTTAAAGTCATATTTTTTACAGTCAAGTTTGGAGCGGTTAATATTAAGTTTGAGTCTGTTGCGTGCTCTTGTGTTGTTGCGGTTGAAGCTGAAATAGTCATTGACCGGTAGGACGTTGCAGCATATGATCTTGTGGGCAATACTTAAATCGTGTTTTAGGCGCCGTAGTTCTAAGCTTTCTAGACCCAGGATTGTTAGTCACAGTGTGACTCTCTCTCTATTAGCAAGAGCAACAACACTCTACCTATTTCACTAGAAATAGTGGAACAATATCATTTCCCTTTGGGCTGCTGCTTGCTCCACATTGTGAGCAACATAAGGAAGAATGGACCTTTTGAAAACTCAAATTAAGAATGCAAGTATGCATGAAAATGAGAAGGTAACTAATGTATGCAACTCCCTGTTTCAGTTGCCACACAGCTGAAAAACACGTCAGTGCAAAAGCTGAAAATCTGAGTGCTAATTTTAGTTATGCAGGACTTATTTTATAAAACCATTTGTCTTGTATAGTGCTGAAGGCTAAATCTTTAGAGCCAGATGGCGGGCAAAGATTAATTAATCTGATAGACCAGGTGAAGAAGAGTTATGGTGAGGATGCTACCGATCATTTTTAAATCTCTTCTGCATCTGGCAACAGTAGCACTACTTCCTTTCATCACTGGATGAATACACCTTTTACGAGAAGGGGAAATTAAATCTTCCAGCATGTGATAGAAAAAAATACTGTACACATTCAAAGGAATTCTATAATTTTTCATGTTGAACGTTTTGCAGGCAGACACATTAGAACTGATACTAAGAAGCATCAGTCTTTGACTGACAACCACTCATTTTGCAACTGAAATTACAACAACACTGGAAAAGTGACTTACAACTGGTCCTCACACTTGGAACTATATCTCCGTAGCAGGGGGGGGGGGTTCTAACTTACCTCGTGTTGTGGTTAGCTCTGGCCCAGCTCCTGCCCCAAGGACTGTGGATGTGGGGGAGACATCCACATACTGCAGGCCTGTTTTGCCCCTGGTGGAATCTGCTGATGAAGGCTCCTCTGACCAAGAAGACATGGGTGACAGGGAGGAGGAGAGTGGGGCAGGCAGCTCAGAAGGAGATCAATTATCTAGCTCCTCCTTGGATTCAGAACAAGAGTTAATGATACAGCCACGGATGCAGAGAGCGATGCATAGGCAACAACAACTGAGAGATTATTATCAAAGAATCATTGTTGTGAGCCGCCCCGAGTCTTCAGAGAGGGGCGACATACAAATCTAATAAATTATTTATTATTATTATTATTATTATTATTATTATTATTATTATTATTATTATTAAAGGGTTTACTCCTCTATCCTTGTGCTTCTTGACCTCTCAGCAGTGTTTGATACCATTGACCATGGTATCCTTCTGTGATGACTGGAGGGATTGGGAGTGGGAGGCACCATTCTGCGGTGGTTCTCCTTCTATCTCTCGCAGTTGGTGTAAGTGGGAAGCAATTTTATAAATGATTTTAATTATAATAGTAAAATCTAACACAACTTGAAGAAAGAAAAAAAGAATAGGAAGAATGAATAAGTACAAGGAAAAAGAAGGCAGAATGAGAAAAGAAATAAAAAGGTAAGAATATAATAAAGAGAAAAGAAAAATATGAAAAAAGAAAAGTATGAAGACTCTTTAAAAGTATGAAGACTCTTTAAAATTTTCCCTCGCTGATTGGCTGCTGAGTAATGATAGCTTGTTATAATAGGAGTTGTATGAGGGTTTACTCACTCACTCCTTGTTTTAGCCTATATGCATTGGATTTATTTTATGTGTTTTATTGCTGCAATAAAGTGAGAATCTTCTACCTCTGAGCTTGTCCAGTATATAACAACGGCCCTCTGGAATCAGCTCCCCCCAGAGATTCATACTGCCCCACCCACCTCATCTTTCGTAAGAGGCTAAAGACTCACCTATTGCACCAAGCTTGGGGTCATTAGATTCTGTCTCCTGTCAATCGATGACACAAACTTTAAATTACAAAGAAAACAAACCCTTAAACCACTGATACGTATTGGCACCAACAATTACATCAAAAACATATGGATAAAACTTTAGGGAAATCTACACCACCTATGTGCTTAAACCACAGGCCGCAAAGCATGAAAGCCCCAGCTCTAACGCTGGCCTTCTCTTCTTACCACTCCTCTTTTGCTCCAATTTCCTATCCCCCTTCCCCTTATATCTCTTCCCCTTCTTCCCCAACCCCCTACCTTTCTTCTTTTCTCCCTCCCCACCTACGTGTACTATATAAGTAAATCATAAATGTTAGAATGTATATTATATATATCCCTTTTGCTTTTCTGTACCCTGTTTTTAATGTATATACTCAATAAAATTTTTTTTTAAAAAAAAAAGATTCTGTCTCCTGGTTGATGAATGTATAATGGGTTTGTTGATTGAATGGGTATGTGCGTACTTCAATTATTTCTTTAGTGTTTAGATGTAACTTTTAATTAATTAATTGGGTTTTGATCTATACAGTGTTCCCTCGATTTCCGTGGGGGATGCGTTCCGAGACCGCCCGCGAAAGTCGAATTTCCACGAAGTAGAGATGCGGAAGTAAATACACCATTTTTGGCTATGGACAGTATCCCAAGCCTTCCCTTAACACTTTAAACCCCTAAATTACCATTTCCCATTCCCTTAACAACCTTTTACTCACCATTATTACTGGTACTCACCATTGAATAAGACACTTAGTGATCCTGATATTTATAAACATAATTATTTATTAACAATAATTATTTTTTTTGTTATTTATTTGCAAAAATTATTAGTTTGGCGATGACATATGACATCATTGGGTGAGAAAAAACCGTGGTATAGGAAAAAAACCGCAAAGTATTTTTTAATTAATATTTTTTGAAAAACCGTGGTATAGGCTATCCGCGAAGTTTGAACCCGCGAAAATCGAGGGAACACTGTATTGTCTTTTTTATATGTTGTAAGCCGCCCGTGTCCTCGGAGATGGGCTGCATATAAATCCAATAATCTTAAACTTTATAGCTCCCGCTGCCTTAAGAAAGTTCAAAACATTCTTAAAGATCCATTTCACCCTTGGCACCCTTTTTTTTGAACTATTATCATCAGGCAGATGGTACAGGATTAAAAAAAACACACAAATCGGCTGAAAAACGGCTTCTATCCCAGGGAAGTAACTATATTGAATTCTACTGTAATATTAATGCAATATTGGTTTTCGATTTAATTGTATAGAATGTGAAGGATTTGTGTTTGTGTTTTATTCTTATAATTACAATGTACACTGAAGTTGGCATTTAATTTCATTGTATGAGGTGCAATGACAATAAAGTAATCTAAACTAATCTACTCAATTGCTGTGATTGGTTTAACAATTAGAATTTTTTTTTTTACAGTTGGATGTAACTCTTTTAACAACTGCCTTGCTTAACAACAAAACCTTTGCGGTCATTAGTTGAAACCTTCCTTTAAATAAACAGATTTAACTCCTGCAAAATGGGACTTCAGTTTTTCAGACTATTGAAGAAACATATTCGTTCCCTATGGAAAGCTAGGGTGGATTTTTAAATATTTAAATATCAGGACCATTTTTCTTCACCAGCAAGCTCTAAATGCTCTTTAGATTTTCTTACATTATTATTCACCCTCATGCCTTCACTGAGATCATGTTTCCTAAAAAAGAGCGATCTTGCTGAATGAAGGTACATTTATTATGTTGGCCACGGGAAAGGGGAAAACTCAGTGTTCAGGATGGCCAACATTCATTTGTCTTTGCACCATATTTCAAAAGCCTTTTGCAATCCATCAATCTGATATCCGTAAGAATATTTTGCATGCACCTCAACAGACCTCTTGGAAATGGGGAGGGAGCAAGGGAGGGATGGAGGGAGAAGGTATGAAAAAGAAATAGAAAGGGTATAGAAGTATCCTTTCCAAAAAGCAAAGTAAGATTCTTGGAAGGTCAGGTGCTCCAAAATAAATCTCTGCTTCTCCTTCCTTCTACTGCCATTTTCTACATTCTCGGTTAGTCTCAAGCAAGGATATGCCAAAAGAAGGCATCAAAAACATCAGGACTAGCCAGAATCATTTGATTAATGAAGTTATTACATATGCAATATGTTGTGTTCGTTTAAAGAAATTAAGAAAAATCACTGATTGGTTAAGACGCGGCTAAGTTTAGATTGCCGCCAAAAACAAATGGTTGTCAGGAAAAAGCCCACGCATAAGAAAAGATATAAATAGGGCAACGGATTAGCTGTTGCCCTTGTTGGGATTTGTTCGTGACAGGAGCAGTTGCTTGTTTTACTCTGTTAATAAACCATGTTTGAATGAAGAGAAGTCTCCGGTGCAGTGATTCAACAGTGGCGACGAGGAGGTCGAACTCCCGCTTAAGCAACCATGAGCTCGGTCAACTACTGTTTGATTGCATTATCATGACCACTGTTTTTAATCTTTTTAAATCATAATTTAAAAAGATTATACTGTAGATGGAGGTTGTATAGGTCAATCTGTACATCTCAACCTCAGTACACAATTTTATGAACAAAATGCTGATGGGTTGCAATATTCTCTTTTCAAACAGTGAACTGGGAATTCCTCCAGCTCTTTAAAAATACCCTGTGTAAACTGGGATGTTCTATCTTTACAGGTTCAAAAAATGTATGAGAGGCAACTATTCAAGTTCTTTGCAAAGAACAGCTTGCTGTCAAGAACTTGGACAACAGGCAAAGATAAGCCCCATGCCTGCCAATAGAGGCATACACAGAAGTGTTTTAAAAAAGGACATATTAGGTTGTGACTGCACAATCAAAACCCCATCTCTTTTTTGCTTGCTGGCATCTTCCACCCAAAAGACTAGCTAAAATGCACAAAAATTACAGCCCAATGTGTTGGAAATGTAAAAACACTCAAGGCACCTTCTTTCACCTATGGTGGTTATGTCCAGAGACAAGAAAATACTGGGGGGGAAAAATTGGTTGTGTCAAATAACAAATACAAAAATAGAATATACGCCAGAATTTTTTCTATTGGGTATTATGAGAGGTAACTATTCTAAAAATGCAAAATATTTAAGCTTGCATATTACAACAGCTGCAAGGATTGTATTTACATAGAACTGGAAAAATCCGCAAATACCTGAAGACAGTGAGAGTATCAAGAAAATATAGAACTGTGCAGAGATGGACAGATTGACTATGGAACTTAATAATTGAAAAGAATCGGACTATTATGAAACCTGGACAAAATGGTACCAATGGACAAAAAAAAGAAACTTAAAAGAAGCATTGGAATAAAACATCAAGAAATCTAAAAGTAATGTCGATAGGAATGCATATACGATGTAGATTCACTGTAAATATGACTATGTACTTTAAAAAAAAAGGGAAAAATTAATAAATATATATTTTTAAAAAAATCATAATCTTGACCTTTTTTTGGCGAACATAGAAAGCAATTCATTTTCTTGACTCCTTGGAATGACTGTTTCCTTTGGATCATTTGGGTTTCCATTTAACTTAAAAAAAAAACTTTTCACAGTGTCACACAAAATAAATACTTTGGGTATAATAACAGAAAATTATGAATTATTATTTTATTTTAGTTTTCAATCAATGTTCCTCCTAGAAAGGTTCAGAGTGATGTACAAAAAGAAAAGAGGATATTGCTATCTTCACCAAACTTATTTATTCATTAAGCATATTTATATAGCCATTTACTTCATTAAATATGAGTGTGGGTGGTGTTCAACTGATAGTTAAAACAATTATTAAAATACTTTAAAAATAAAAACAAATAGGATAATAAAAGATTGTGGGAGAACACCCACCTAAACTCAACATCAAGCTGGATCTTGCAGGCTCCCCAAATGATCTCCAATATTGATGGAAGAACTATCTTTTTAGAGCTGTCTGAAAGATGGCACTAACCAATGATAAAGGAACAAGTAAATCCAACTATGATAGCATGGGCTCAAAATTTTGGTTATACAATAAATCTAAATGAATGGGAAAAAATTTGTAAACAAAATTATGTTAACATTGGCAATCCCTTATAAAGAAAATCTCTACAAGACGTTTCCAAAATTTCCATCTCTCCTTTTTTCACGTTGTAGGTCGCAGATTGTGATTCGGACGAGCTCGGAAGGCTCGCCCCAGAACAGGGGGTCTCCTGGATCCCGAGGGGCAAGATGCCACTGTCCCGAAGGGTAAGGAACACCCCGCAGCTCCAGCGATGAAGAACTGCGCCTCAGTTTCGACCGTGGCACAGCCATAACGGCTTGTACATGAAGGAGGAAGCAAAAAGATTTAAACAGAGGTCAACAGAATTAAAGATCAACAGAAAAGAAAAGAAAGCACAGAATAAGGTAAAATTTTGGACTTTATAATCTTTAAAAAAGCGAAAGAACTCGAAATAAGGTGAACAAAGAAAAGTTTTCTTCTTAAGAATTAAAATCCTTGGGCGAAAAGTTAAGCTACAACCGGATCTATTTTTTCTCTCTCTCTTAATTATCTACTTTTTCCCCCTTATAAACAGACTGTAATAGATAAGATATCTTATGGACATCCCTGGAATATTTGAGTATATTTCATCCCTGGAAAAGAACAACAGTATCTGCCTTGTATATAAATAGGGGATGAAACTTAAATGAAAGGGGAAAATAAATTAACAGAAAATACTGCGTACTTAATGGCTACCGGTGTTTGAAGATTGATTTTTTTCCCCTCAAAAAATATATATAAATTGGACCAAATATTAGAAGACTAGATACTAGATATCGAAAATTATTGACTGAATCTTGATGAAATAAATTAAACCTGACTCTATAAAATGGACTTTTGAACTTTGAAGGAATTTATAACAGGGACTATTTTACAAGAAATTGCAGCATATGGATTAATTTACACCGCCTAATGGACCTACATACAAACAGACAAAATTATCAATTTGGATTACAATAAGATAAATCCTTATTGTTTCTTTCTTTCTTTTTTGGATGGACTTTAAGCCTTTCGGACTTTTTCCCTTTGGATTAAAACAATTGCGAGGTTTAGGATTGAATAAACATTACAGACCATTTTCTAACCACTAAACTGAATAGACATAGAATTCCCTTTCGCTGGTTAGTAGCAGAAGGACTACTTATAATGTTCCTTGACAAAAAAAATATAAAACCACAACCGTGGAAGACGCTAAGGACTTTTTTGACCAATGCATAAAAAACAAAGGCAAGGAAGGAACCCGAGAGGCGGTAGAAAGAGGTAGAGAAAGCGTGGAAGAGCTGAGTTTAGAACAGAACATTCTAGAAAGGAAAAATAGAACAGAACGACTGGCAGGGAATTATGACCAAGAAGGCCCTACAACAAGAGCCCAAGCTGAAGCAAAGAAGGAAAAGTCAAACTAAACAACATGAACTGCAAAAATGAAATATCAAGTTATTCTCTACAAACATAAATGGACTAAACTCACCTACCAAAAGAAGGAAAACATTTTCAAAATTAATCAAGCTCAGACTGGGCTTAATATGCCTTCAGGAAACACATATTAAACAGGCCGACATCTCCCTCTTGCATTTTCCCAGATTAGGGGAAATATTCCTAATCAGGCAACATGAGCTCCCCATGCAACAGGGCTGATAGAGTGATAATTCTCCCTGGGTACAGAGGTAGGTCATACTCAGTGCCTACACTGCACATCCAGGGATTGTGCATATGAAGGCACTTGGCCGCAGCTATGTCTGGTGGCCTGGAATGGATCAAGAAATAGAGATCTTGGTACCCCAGTGCTCACCTGTCAGCATTCATAGCATCCCCACCTTCAGTTCCAATCCATGAATGGGAATCCCCTAGGGCTCGATGGGCCAGGCTGGCCCAGTGCAGGGGCACATGTTCTTGGTCATTGTGGATGCTTACTTCAAATGTCTTGAGTTGGCTTTAATGACCACAATCAACCCTGAAATTGTTGAGCTTTAGATAAGCTTTTTACAACCCATGAGCTCCTCAATGTCAGTTACTGACAATGGACCAAAATTCACCTCTGGTGCATTCCAAATATACCTGGCCAAATTAGATACGCCATGCCCCCACAACACTGGCACACCCTGCAGCTAATGAGTTGGCAGAGAGGGCTGTTAGGTCAGCACAGGAAGCACGTGGATGCCTAGGTTATGCCAATTGGGATCAGAGCCTTTGCACATAACTTACCTCCCAACACACCACCCCTTGCCAGGTCACAGCTATCAGTCCCACTGAGTTGCTTATGGGCCATCGTCTCAGGACAACCTGTACTCCAACTTTGATCCTGGATGATCCCCTGTTCCTGACCAACGGTCAAGGGAGTTCTCAATAGGGGATCCTGTTTTTGCATTTAATTTTAGGGCAGGCCAGAAGTGGCTACAAGGACAGGTGACCCACCTAACTTGACCCTGTTCTTATAGGGTCCAGCTCGCTGATGGCCACCTCTGGTGCTGACTCATTGACTAGCTTTGCCAGAGGTTTCCCTACAAAGACCCAGTGCCTCTGGACCAGGCCCAAGCCCCTCCGGCAGTTCCTTCACTGCCTCAAGCCCTGGTCTACCAGCCCACTGTTCCCCAGTCTCCCACCCATTTGCTCCCTGCCATGCTTCCTGTCAAGCCATCTATGCCTTCCACCCTAGTTGACACCATTCCTGAGGAACAGGAAGTTCCAGCAGATGCCCAAACACCACCTAGTCCTCGCTCATCTAGTGCCAAGATAGTCAAGTGGAGTCGACATCACCCGGCATATTTGGTCGATTACACATATGCGAACAAGGAGAACATCAACTACACATATGCGAACAAGGAGAACATCAACTACAAATTCAATTTACAACCCCACCAGAAATGCAAATTCCTCTACTTATGACTGCCAAGAAGGCTAATGAGCTTATATTAAGACTTACCTCATGGTGATAGAGGCAGCAAAGTCTGTGTACGTTACCACACTTATTGCATCTGCAGATTCTCGCCCAGCCACCCTCCTTAGAGTGACCCGCTCTCTTCTAAATCAGGTGGAGATGGTGAAACGCTTGCAGGACAGAGCTGAGGAATTTGTTTAGTTTCTTGCAGATAAAGTCGCTGTGATTCAGAATGACTTAGACTCCAATTGGGCAATACAGACCGAGGTTACAGGGTCAGGTCTTAGTTCCATCATTTGGGAGGAGTTTGACCTAGTGACCCCTGAGGAAATGGACAAGGCCATCAGAGCTGTGAGTTCCTCCACCTGCCTGCTGGACCCGTGCCCCTCCTGGCTGGTTTCGGCCAGTTGGAAGGTGACACACGACTGGATCCAGGTGCTTATTAATGCTTCCTTGAGAGAGGGGTTGTTTCTGCAGCTTTTAAAGGAGGCAGTTGTGTGACCCCTCCTGAAGACACTGTCCCTAGATTGAAGAACTATAGACCAGTCTCCAACTTGCCCTTTTTGGGTAAGGTTGTTGAGAAGGTGGTGGCACTCCAGCTCCGGCAGTCTGGCTTCATGAACAATCATAGCATGGAAACTACTTTGGTCACGCAGTGGAGGATGATCACTGGCGGGCCCGGGATACGGGATATTCCTCTAGGGGTTGTTTCTGCAGCTGTTAAAGGAGGCAGTTGTGTGACACCTCCTGAAGAAACCATCCCTAGATTGAAGAACTATAGACCAGTCTCCAAACTTGCCCTTTTTGGGTAAGGTTGTCCTCAACCTCTCAGCGGCCTTCAATACCATCAACCATGGTATCCTTCTGGAATGACTAGAGGGATTGGGAGTGGAGGGCAGAACCCTCAGCTTCTCCTGTGTGGGTGCCGCAGGGTTTCATCCTCTTCCCCCTACTATTTAACATTTACATGAAGCCACTGGGTGAGATCATTCATCAGCATGGGGTGAGGTATCACCAATATGCTGATGTTACCCAGTTATACATCTCCACTCCATGCCAATTCAGTGAAGTGGTGGATGCGACGTGCCAGTGCCTGGAGGCTGTAAGAGTCTGGATGGGGGCCAACAGGCTTGAGCTCAACCCGGACAAGACCAAGTAGCTGTGGGCATTTCCTCCTAAGGACTATTCGATCTGTCCGACCATCGTCCTGGGGGGAGAAACTGCAACCCCCTCAAATAGGGTTTGCAACTTGGGTGTCCTCCTGGATCCATAACCTAGAACACCATCTTTCAGCTGTGGCCAGGGGGACCTTTGCCCAGGTTCGCCTGGTGTACCAGCTATGACCATATTTAGACCCAGAGGCTCTACGCGCAGTTGCTCAGGCCCTCATCACCTCCCGTTTTGATTATTGCAATGCGCTCTACATGGGGCTACCCTCAAAAAGTGTTTGGAGACTCCAAATGGTCCAGAATGCACACCTATGTAAGAGCAATACTGCACGAGCTGCACTGGTTCCCTATTAGTCTCCAGGCACAATGCGTTGGTTATTACCTATAAAGCCCTATATGGCTCACGGCCAGATTATTTACAGGACTGTCTCCTGCCACATACCTCCCAGAGCACACAGAGTTGGCCTCCTCCAGGTCCCATCAGCTAAACAATATAGGTTGATGGGACCACGAGGGAGGGCCTTCTCTTTTGCTGCCCCGACTTTATGGAATCAACTCCCTCCGAGGTCCGTACGGCCCCCACCCTACTGGCTTTTCATAAGGCCATGAAGACCTGGCTATGCCGGCTGGCCTGAGGGCCCTAAATCAACCCCTAGCTTGTCCATATATATGAATTTGGTATGAATGACTAGTACGTGTGTTGTTGAATTGTTTTTTAAGTTTTTAATTAGGATTTTAGAAATTGCTCCTTTTTTTCCTTGACTTCTTTTTATTGTTATTGTAATTTTATATTGTTGTGAGCCCCACTGAGTCCTTCGGGATTGGGCAGCATAGAAGTCAAATTAAATAAGTAAGTAAGTAAGTAAGTAAGTAAGTAAGTAAGTAAGTAAGTAAGTAAGTAAGTAAGTAAGTAAGTAAGAAAGTAATGCTAAAGCCTGATTGGCTAAGTACAAGAGGCCTTTCAAGCAGGAAGTTAAAGCATTGTGATTGGTTGACTGTCTGACAGCCACACTATAAGCTTTCAGAAGTCTTGTCGTTGTCTTATTTAATTTCTGGTTCTGGTGGCAGCAAAAGAGGTGTGGAGGATGAGCGCTGCCGTGGACAATGGTGGATTGACATCAAATTTAAGACCAGGCTGGGTCTGCTGGTCATCCTTCTGGGAATTGTGCCAGTTTTCTCAGGTTGCGGCTGAATGCGAAACAGCGTGAAATGATATGACTGTGCTAGCAGGAGGCAGAAGAGGCAGAAGATGGTGGCTTTGGCTTCAGTGGAGGAATGCCAAGTGGAGTGAGGTGGCTGGAACAAGATAGAGGGAGACCGGCTGAATCTCCAAGCCTTTCGTATGGTCAGATCATTTTCTGCTATAGTTTGATTTTAAGGCTCCAATCCTCTCCCACAGGGAGCTGGAACCAATTAGGTGGCTCTGCCCCAGGCACCTGATGGACCCAGAGGGCTTTCAGAGGGCGCTTGGAGTTCTACCAGATTTGCTTGTACACAATTCAGTGGAGTCCCTTGTTGTGGCCTGGAATATGGCTGTGGCAGGGCTCTAGACCTGATTGCGTCTTTGCAACTTCTCTATGGCAGTAGACCCTGGAGATCTCCTTGGTTTACTGAAGAACTCCAGAGAATATAATACCAGAAGGGACATCTCGAGAAGCATTGGAGGAAAAGTAAATCTGAATCTTACCGAACACTTATTAAGAGCTCATATTGAGACTTATAAAATGTCACTCAAGGTGACAAGATGAACATCAATTATCTAGCTCCTCCTTGGATTCAGAACAAGAGTTAATGATACAGCCACGCATGCGGAGAGCGATGCATAGGCAACAACAACTGAGAGATTATTATCAAAGAAAACAAGGCCACCTGTGGTTGGGTGGGGCTGTGGTAATTAGTGAGGCTGCTATAAATAGCAGCCTGTGGGTTTGGCCATTGTGGAGGATTATCTGATCGTTGTATTTCGTGCCTGCTTTGCTGACTTTGACCTTTTGTGTGCTGATTTCCCCCCGCTTTGAAACTAAACCAGGACAAAGTGTGTTTCACTTTGTGAAAGAAGAAGGACTGTGAATTGCCTCACAGCTGCAAGCTAAGTATCACAGAACTGATAAGGGACTTGTACAAATTACCAGTTAGTTTGGAGACCAGTGCTCTTTGCTATACCAAAAGAGGGCTTGGTTTAAGTGAATTTTCATTATAAAGAGAGCCTGACAGAACATAAAGGGACAAATCTTTCCAGATGTGTGGGAATGTCATGTTCCATGAAATGCAAAATTGTCTGTGCTTGTGACCCAATCTTTACCCTTGGCCTTGATTTCTGAAATGATGTTTGGATTACCACACTTGTACAGAATGGGGGAAATTCCATAAAATAAAACTAAAGATAGGCCTGTAAATAATTGTATACTTGGCCACTCCTTTTCTTTATCTTAACTCAGAAACAAAGGAAAACTACCTCAAGCCTTCTACTCAATTTTGCTGTTCGTAAGTTCCAACCTGGTGATTGGGTCCTGATAAAACCTGATGTGTGGCAAAACTTAAACAAGCCTAGGACAGGTCCTACCAAGTCCTGCTGATCACTGAAACAGCAGTCTAAACTAAAGACAAAGTTTGGAACCACTACAAATGTGTAAAAGGACCAATGGAAGAACTTAAAGAGTGAAAAGCGACTCCTGGATAAGACACACTGTGAATAAACATTTCCAAAAACTGTTTTGGTCGTTGTAATATATGTTGAACATATGTTGTAAGCCACCCCAAGCCCTTGGAGAGGTGCGGCAAAATATAAAAGAAACCTGACATTTTTTTGTTAGGGATAACCCGTGAAAATCTGGAAAAAAATCAACTGTTTCTATCTAACAGCGAGAATAGTGCTTGCACAACATTGGAAAAAAAATCAATTGCAAACATTTACAAAATACTCCAAGAACACCAAAACGTAGAAGAAATAGTTAAAGGGAATATGATCGCTTGGGCAAAGAATATAGGTCATACAATACAATTGGACCAATGGGAAAAAATATGGCATACCAATTACAAAATCACAAAATCCACCACATACAAAAAAAATGCAATAAAAATATTTTATAGGTGGCATATGCCCCCCGAAAGACTAGCAAAAATGTACACTAACCTCAAGCCTAATTGTTGGAAGTGTGGTGAGAAACAAGGCTCATACTTCCATATGTGGTGGACCTGCAGACAAGTTAAAGAAATCTGGCACAAACTTCAGAAATGGATAAAGGAAATAACCAAGATTGAACTAGAAATGAAACCTGAAATATTTTTGCTTGGCATTATTGAAAATCTGATGAATAAGGAACATTACTATTTAATACAACATTTAATAACCTCAACGAGAATAGCTATCGCACAATTTTGGAAGAATGAAAATATGCCAAATGAACAGAATTTAATAAAAAAAATGTTAGATTGTGCTGAAGCAGACAAATTAACAATGGAGCTAAAAGGAAAAGAAAAAACGAAATACTACCAAATATGGGAAGAATTTTATATTTGGCTAAATAAAAGAACTTACCTTTATAGCGCTGCGTGATAAGGAAGTAATTTAAATACATAAAAAAATCAACTATAACAACATACAACTCAAATCGCTGGTTTAAACATCGCCGAAAACTTAAGAATAAAACGAAGAGAGGACGCTGTCAACAGTCTCTACTACAGGAGAAGAGAAGAAATATATCTCTTGCTTGTTTTTTCTGTATTTTGTTTTTTTTATGTAAATGTACTGTTTGTCGTTGTTGTCTTTTATATATGTAAATAAAAATCATTTTTTAAAAAAAGGAAAAACAGAAATTTGCCTATTGAGGAAGATATAATTGAAAAAAGTACAATGTGTGCAGAAATGGATAGTTTAACTAAAGAAATAAAAAATATAGTTGAGCAAAAGGTCATCAATTGTTGGAGTAGTTTCTATCACTGGATGGGAAAAAGGGAAAAAAGTAAAATCAGAGAGATAATAAATATTAGATAATATGGGAAGTAAATGACAGAGAATTGATCACAAAAGGAAAACCAAAAGATATACCAGAATAAGATCTTTGCCAAAACTTGATGTATATATGTAAACACAATTTATGCAATAGTAAATAAGCACCATTAGATTTGTACTGCAGGCACATCACAAAATGTCCAACTTCTATTTTAATGTTTTTGTTTCTTTTTCTATGTGACTTTAATTGTTTGTATTTTTTGTGTTTAAATAAAGTTTATTTTATATAAAAAAAGAGAGACAGAAGGGCAGCATATAAATCCGAATGAATGAATGAATGAATGAACAAGCAAGCAAGCAAGCAAGCAAGCAAGCAAGCAAGCAAGCAAACAAACAAACAAACAAACAAATAAATAAATGGGTTTTATTTGTGATTTTTCTCATTGCAGGAGTAGCAACGTTTTGGTCATTCCATTTGAAGATCCCAAAAGTATTGTGCAACTTCGCACTCTACAAATTGTCTTGGTTCTGTGATTGTAACTGTATCACTGAATGTTGCTATTTATGTTTTTGCCTGTGGGGAATAGTGGGACCCTCTGATTATGGAAATGTGCAAGGGATTGTGCCTCATAGAAACTCCATTCCTAGTATATATATATATATACTATCCTACTCCGGTAGATTTGGATATTGAATCATATCCATCCGACATAAACATATTAGTCTTAGAAGACAGTGATATTATAATCCCTAAAGATATAAAACGTACTGATTTAATGCAATGTTTCAATATTTTGGAATAATTTTCTTATGCATAGGACTAATAGGAGGAGAACATAATGCAATTATAAGTGTGAAAAATCATATATTACAAACAAGGGTGTTTTCCTCGCTTACTGTCACCTTTCAGTCTGGAATTAACCTTATACAACTTAGTAACTCATTTGAAAATATAACTAGACTGAGTGGGTTATGGACGGATGTGATAACTCTTAATTGGCATGCTCCAGATGGCCTATATTGGATATGTGGAAAGTTTGCCTATGTGCAATTGCCTAGCTGATAGTATGAAGCATGTGTATTAGGAACGGTGAAACATATTTTCCTTCCTTTTTTCTACTGCCAATACAACAAGGTGACCAACTGGATGTACCTGTTGATGAGGAAGTAGACCACAGAAAGATGACTGGCCTCCAGAAAGAATAATTCAGGTATATGGACCAACTACGTAGAAGCTGGAATATATGGTAATAGAGCTCCCATTTACATGCTGAATAGAATTGTAAGGTTACAGCCAATGATTGCAATAACAACTAATGCAACTGCTACTGCTTTAAATTTCATAGCTAAACAGCAATATTTCCGGATATGTTTGCTTTACACTATTTATTAGCAAAAGTAATAGGTGGGTGTGGAAAATCTAATCTCACAAACTGTTGCTTGCAAATATTTTTATTTATTTATTTATTTATTTTGTCCAATACATAATGCACATTGAAGAGAGTAGATATGTAGTAATATATATTAAGAAAAGGAAAGAAGAAAAGATATAAAAGTATAGGATATCATATATGATAGGAAGAAAAGGTAAATGAGATAAGGAGAGACAATTGGACAGGGGATGGAAGGCACACTGGTGCACTTATGCACGCCCCTTACTGACCTCTTAGGAACCTGGAGAGGTCAATCGTGGATAGTCTAAGGGAAAAATGTTGGGGGTTAGGGGTTGACACTACTGAGGCAGGTAATGAGTTCCACGCTTCGACAACACTGTTGCTGAAGTCATATTTTTTACAGTCTAGTTTGGAGCGGTTAATATTAAGTTTGAATCTGTTGCGTGCTCTTGCGTTGTTGCGATTGAAGCTGAAGTAGTCATTGACAGATAGAACATTGCAGCATATGATCTTGTGGGCAATACCTTAGATCGTGTTTTAGGCGTCGTAGTTCTAAGCTTTCTAGACCTAGGATTGATAGTCTGCTTTCGTAGGGTATTCTGTTTCGAGTGGAGGTGATGATCAAGGTCAAGCTTTAGAGGAGGAACGTACCAAAGTACGAAAGGTTGCACACATTCCAGTGCGCACTTGGACTGGGCCAGTTGACTTCACCTGGTTTGGCAATCTCTTTTCTGACTGGACAACGATTGTATTTCTAGTGTTGTTAACCTATTCAGGTCTCCCCTTCCCCTGTTCCATCCCTTTAACCCAATGCATAGTGTCTTCTACCCCTGCCCAATAAACTGGCAATCAGGTGGCAGGGAAAGCAAGTAGGATGCTTGGCTGCATAGCTAGAGGTATAACAAGCAGGAAGAGGGAGATTGTGATCCCCTTATATAGAGCGCTGGTGAGACCACATTTGGAATACTGTGTTCAGTTCTGGAGACCTCACCTACAAAAAGATATTGACAAAATTGAACGGGTCCAAAGACGGGCTACAAGAATGGTGGAAGGTCTTAAGCATAAAACGTATCAGGAAAGACTTAATGAACTCAATCTGTATAGTCTGGAGGACAGAAGGAAAAGGGGGGACATGATCGAAACATTTAAATATATTAAAGGGTTAAATAAGGTCCAGGAGGGAAGTGTTTTTAATAGGAAAGTGAACACAAGAACAAGGGGACACAATCTGAAGTTAGTTGGGGGAAAGATCAAAGGCAACATGAGAAAATATTATTTTACTGAAAGAGTAGTAGATCCCTGGAACAAACTTCCAGCAGACGTGGTAGATAAATCCACAGTAACTGAATTTAAACATGCCTGGGAAAAACATATATCCATCCTAAGATAAAATACAGGAAATAGTATAAGGGCAGACTAGATGGACCATGAGGTCTTTTTCTGCCGTCAGACTTCTATGTTTCTATGTTTCTAAATATCATGGTCCTCCATATGATATGAATGCAGGGACATAATAACAGAATAGGTGGAATTATTGGTTGTCAGGGTATGTAGATTTAATAGCTGTAAGCTGATGAGAGATTGTAAGCAAATGCAACCAGAAGCTGGTGCAATGGGAACAAGGCAGCAGGATTACTGCCACTTTAAGAAACTGGGTAAGAAGCCATTAGAGGGCGTGTCCCTTCTCCTTATGCTCTCTCTCACCATGCATTCTCATTGCTCTCCCTGTGTCCGTAGCTGTATGATAAAGAAGCTACCATGTATATGTATACAGTGTTCCCTCGATTTTCGCGGGTTCGAACTTCGCAACTATACCACGGTTTTTCAAAAATATTAATTAAAAAATACTTTGCGGTTTCCCCCCCTATACCACGGTTTTTCCTGCCCAATGACGTCATATGTCGTCACCAATCTTTCGTCCGCCTTTAATAAATATTTTTTTTAATAAACTTTAATAAATAAACATGGTGAGTAATAATTTAAATGGTTGCTAAGGGAATGGGAAATTACAATTTAGGGGTTTAAAGTGTTAAGGGATGGCTTGTGATACTGTTCATAGCCAAAAATGGTGTATTTACTTCCGCATCTCTACTTCGCGGATATTCGACTTTTGCAGGCGGTCTCGGAACGCATCCCCCGCGAAAATCGAGGGAATACTGTATTTCGTTGTATATAAACCACTATTAATTATCTAAAGGCTCTGTGTGCTGTGTTTTGCTCCTGGCTTTATCTCATAATACCAGTGATACTGCAAAACTCTGACACTGGGACATAATAATAACTTGCTGTTTTGCTTCTATAAGAATTGCTTTGCTCCTATAAGAATTTGAATTGTGTTTCTACCAGTGATCTAACTCTTTTTTTTTTTTGCGTACAAATCAGTACCTGGAGTGGAATAAGTCATAGTTTGGCAGGGTTACACAGGGAAACTACCTCTGTTGCTAAGTACTCAGACCCTCTGTTGCTAAGCAGTCATCCTGCCTGCTTCTTTTTGCAAGCCTCTTGAGTCACACTCTCTTTGGCATCTCAGTGGGTTGGAGAAACTTCTGGGACCTTACAAGACCTAATAGTAGTAATACTATTACTAGTAAGACCTAATAGTAGTAATAATAGTAATAGGCCCAAAACAACTGGAGCACCACTGAACATCATTCAGCATTGACAAATTCACCACCAGTCAATTGCAAAAGGCGGATTTACTCAAAACAGTTGCAACTTTACTTCTAACATCATCAAACATCCACACCTTCCTATACCAGGTCCTTGGGAAGGGCTGGATAGGTGGATAAAAATGCTAAATTCAGTCTGACATATGGCTAACTATGCATTAAACCATAATAATAACAATGCTATTACATAGACCTTTAAGATTTAGCTACAGCCTATAGTCCATTGATAACTAACTCAACATTTCTAATTTTTTAACCAACAATAACTTTTACATCCATTCATTTACTTTTTTCTGGGCATCAAACATATATATTTGTAGGCAAATATATCTACAGCATATCATTTACTCATCAATTAGAGCTACCGGTATGTGATCACTTTGAGGGTATTCTGGTGTAAATCTTAAATAAGTAGCTTATTTTACATAGTCCTAATTCTACAGCAACATTCCCCATATCTAATGAGAATGCTACTGGTGAACAATTTCAGAAACATTTTTTTTTAAAAAATACAAAACTCAAGTATTACCCTTAATCTCAAAAAAATGTGAAACAGTCTCCCTTAGAAACATAGAAACATAGAAGACTGACGGCAGAAAAAGACCTCATGGTCCATCTAGTCTGCCCTTATACTATTTCCTGTATTTTATCTTACAATGGATATATGTTTATCCCAGGCATGTTTAAATTCAGTTACTGTGGATTCTTCTTATGTTACTTCATTATACCAGCACTTGCCATTGTCTGTTTTCTTTTCACATATTGCCTTTTATTTTTATTTTTTATTTTTTGAATATGAAGTATCATATCACTAAGCTTACATAATATAGTAGAAAAGTATTCTATTAAAAGACAAATTGTAGTATTATATAGATACCGACCTATATTTAGTAGTGCTATTTAAATCTTTATTTTTCTTTAGTCTCTTATAACATCTGTTTAATAACTTTACCTACGAGACAAATAAACTGAGATTCATTACTTGTCATGAAATTTAACAAAATGACACATGTTGCACAAACACCTTTTATTCTGCCAATAATATGACTAGCACCGAACCTATTACATTCGCAGATGTTGTGATATTATGAATTTATTTATTCATCATATTTATATAGAATACTAATCTAACATTAATAAATGTTATCGCCTCATATTCAATAAATGTGTTCCAGCCTGAGAGCAAGGATTTTTAAAAATCATTACTAGCCTGGTTATTTGACTTGGTAATTTTTGTATTTTAACGCAGCACACAGTTGCTTACAAACTAATTTACATCCCATTTAACTTCAAACCAATAAAAACACTGGTGTATTGGTTGTATATATAAATAGGAAAACATAGCCATCAAGCCATTCCCTCTTGGCGTAAACAAAGCCTAAACAAGAAATAACAAATAGTAAGCCAAATGAATTAAAGCAAGGCATAAGAAAGAGAAAATGAATTATAATTAAATCTAGCGTACATCAACATTATCCTTTATGGTCCCATGCTTTCCTAACCCTGAAAGATGTCCTTGTTTCAGCTATGTCTATAAACCATTTCACGCATTGTCTTTTATTCCTTAAACGTTTCACATTTCTTTTTAAAAATCTCACCAGTTTCTAGTTAGTTAGGACTTTCTCATCTTGAATCATTTTTCCTCTATTTCTCGGTATATAGACATGCTTGGGTGTGTTTCATTCCTTCCAATTACCACAACCGGATCACATCAAGGTACTTTTTATGGTTATTCACTTTCCGTTCAATTCACATTCATCACCCATTCATAACTGACACTGTTTCTCCTTGTCTTAAAGTGTGCTTGTTAACTAAGCCATTATTCTTGCATTCCCTTTGTTTCTATGGTCCCCCCCCCCCTGATTTGCCCCCCTGATCTCAATTAAAGCTGTCCCATTATATATGTAGTTTTTCCTGCTGGCTGTAAAGGAAGCACTGGTCAGTTGAAACACATTTTGACAGAAGTACAACCAATACTCAGTTTTATCTCGTGCGTGCTTACACTACTCTATGCAAGCTATTGGGTTCTCTAGTTTAGAGACCATCTTGCAAGCCAACATACTATTTCCTGCTAACTGAGAGAACATGCACTGCAGATAGTAACACAAACTTGTTTTCTTTTTCAATATACCTTATTAATGAAGCACAATATTATTTCCCTTGTCCTGAAATAATTAGGATTTATAATTTGTCACCTATTAAAAGTTAAGTCAGACTTAATTGTGTATGTATTGTACTGTCTCTAATCAGCATTGATTATTGCCATTGGCATAATTTTGGCTCTCAGAACTGATCAAAAGACTTAAATACTATCCAGAATTGCTGTATCAGTTACATGGGCAGCATAGAAATTTATTAAATTAATACATGGATTTCTTCAACCCATTAATAAGGATCTGTCCCCTATTTTTATCGTTAATAGGAAGAACATAAAAACTTATTTCCTATCAAGTCATACTTTTGCAATTAAACTTTGAAAGTAAACTTTGACTATTAGTATAAGTGCCAAATTTCTTTTTTATATACTTATGACTATTTTGGAGAACAATATTCTGACTACCACCAGATATATACTGTACTACATCACAATATATTACATATACAGTGATACCTCGTCTTACAAATGCCTCGTCATACAAACTTTTCGAGATACAAACCCGGGGTTTAAGATTTTTTTGCCTCTTCTTACAAATTATTTTCACCTTACAAACCCACCGCCGCCGCTGGGATGCCCCGCCTCCGAACTTCCGTTGCCAGCAAAGCACCCGTTTTTGTGCTGCTGGGATTCCCTTGAGGCTCCCCTCCATGGGAAACCCCACCTCTGGACTTCCGTGTTTTTGTGATGCTGCAGGGGAATCCTAGTAGGGGAATCCCAGCAGCGCAAAAACGGGCGCTTCGCCTGCAACGGAAGTCCAGAGGTGGGGTTTCCCAGCTAGGGGAACCTCAGTGAAATCACAGCATTGCAAAAACACAGAGGTCCGGAGGTGGGGTTTCGAGGACTTCAGTGTTTTTGCAATGCTCCATTTTCCCTAATGGGCAGGAGGCACCAATTGCCTATTTTTCTAGAACGCTATCTGGGGCTGAGCGCAATTACGCGCAGATTGACAAGGAAGCTTTGGCATTGGTAGCCGGGGTGAAAAAATTTCACCATTATTTGTTAGGGAGACCTTTCCAATTAGTTACAGACCACAAGCCTCTCTTGGGTCTGCTGGCCACAGGACGGCCAACTCCTCCCTTCATGTCTCCCCGTATGTCCAGGTGGGCTATTTTTCTAGCTGCATATGACTACAAGCTCATTCATAAAGGGGGATCTACTATTAATCACGCAGACGGCCTTAGTCGCTGTCCATTGGGGCAGAGAGTAGAAGACCCAGCGCCAGCTGCAGAGGTGCTCCTTATTGAATTAGATAAGACTCCTGTGGTCACTGCCAGAGAGGTGGCATTGGAAACCAGGCAGGATAAGATTTTGAGCAGGATTTTGAATTACATTCTAAAAGGCTGGCCAGTAAATGGGGACGATCCCTTAATAGGGGAATTTAAAACAAAGAGGCTAGAACTGTCAGTTATGCATGATTGCATACTCTGGGGGGAGAGAGTGGTTATCCCCACTGCCCTGAGACCGCGGGTTATGAAAATGCTGCATGAGGGACACCCAGGGGTGGTGAGGATGAAAGCATTGGCAAGGGGATATTTGTGGTGGCCAGGCTTGGATAAAGAAATTGAGAACTGGGTGGCAACATGTGGCCAGTGCCAAGAAACGCGGCCAGACCCGCCTAAAACCACCCCTGCACAGTGGGACAGTCCCCAAGGGCCATGGTCTAGGGTGCACATTGATCTGGCTGGACCAGTGGGGAATAATATGTTTTTAATCCTGATTGATGCGTATTCAAGGTGGCTTGAAATAGTGCCATTAACATCTACCACATCATCAGCAGTAATACATGTATTAAGGAAGTTATTCACAACACATGGGTGCCCAGACATATTAGTCTCAGACAATGGGCCCCAATTTACATCTAAACAATTTGAAGTGTTCCTAGCTGGTCTTGGAGTCCGACATGCACTCACATCGCCCCACGCAGCGTGGTCTAATGGAGCAGCAGAACGTTATGTTCGAGTGGCCAAAGAGGCCATTAAGAGGTCAGCTCCAGGTGACATCCAGGAGAGATTAGACACGTTCTTGCTGACCCAACACATAACACCTAGTATGACCACTGGGAAAAGCCCTGCTGAGTTGCTAATGGGGAGAAGGTTAAGATCACCCCTTGATAGGCTGCACCCCTCCTACATCAAATTAAAACCGGACAATGTACTAATACCTGAGCGTGCAGTGGCCGTGGGACAAAAAGTATATGTTAAAAATTTTGATGCGGGAAAGCATTGGGAAAGTGGCATTGTGCAAGATCAAACAGGTCCCAAAACATATATGGTGAAATTACTAGATGGCCGCCTCTGGAAAAGGCACATTGACCACATTAGGGGGAGAGTGGAGAAAGCCGAGAGTGAAGGACATAAAGATAACACTCATCCCCTCCCCACAGGGAATTTCGCAAGGGCTAACAGGAACCCGGAACCAGTTGATTGGGACTTACCTGGGGGAAATAGCCACTCCAGCGCTGCCTCAGCTCTGCCATCTCCTGGTCATGGAAGCAATGCGTCTGCGGGACGAGAGGAACCATCTTCGTCGGTGGACACACAAGTCATGAGCGACCCTAGACGGTCAGATCGGACCTCGCGAAGACCCCCTCACTTAGAAGACTTCGTTACTTACTTGACCGAATAAATACCTGTAAAATCATCCAGAAGGGGGAGGGGTGTTAAATCCTGTAAATTCTGTAATGTTCTATAATGTTCTGTATCTGGGTTAACTTGTTAAACAAGAGTTGTTAAGCAGAATTGAAAGAAACCATAGGCATTGTTTACCTGCTTCCTATTGGTTGCTGTAGAGGGCGCCAAAATGGAAGAGCTGTCAGCCGCCGGCTGTTGCTGAGGGAAAGTCTTTAAATAGCAGAGCTACTTGTCTTACGCGCTTCTTCTGTTAACTCGCGTATACAGTGAAAGTGTTTTTCCGCTCGCTTAGAGCCTGTAGAGAATAAAAGGATTTTATTTGGAGACCGTGTTTCTCGGTTATTACACTCCCTTTGCTGGGAAACCCAACCTCCGGACTTCCATTGCCAGTGAAGCACTCGTTTTTGCGATGCTGCGATTCCCCTGCAGCATCGCAAAAACACAGAAGTCTGGAGGTGGGGTTTCCCATGGAGGGGAGCCTCAGGGGAATCTCAGCAGCGCAAAAAGGGGCGCTTCGGCTGGCAAAAGAGGTGAATTTTGGGCTTGCACGCATTAATCGCTTTTCCATTGATTCCTATGGGAAACATTGTTTCGTCTTACAAACTTTTCACCTTAAGAACCTCATCCCGGAACCAATTAAATTTGTAAGACAAGGTGTATCACTGTATATACATGTATGTGTATGTATATGCGTGTATATGTGTGTGTGTGTGTGTGTGTATTTGCCATGACTACTGCTGCTTCTCCTTCTTCCCTTCCCGCTCTTCTCCTCTCACCTTCTTGACATTCTGTTTTTAGACATTGCCCTTGAAATGTAAGTGCCATGCTTTGAAAACTCTTCTCATAATTTGGAAGTAATAATGCTCCTTATCCATGATGAGATGCAACAGACATTATTTCAATTGAATTTGAAACTTCATAGTGCACCTGGTGCAGGTGCAAATTTAAAGCTTGTGGAATTGCTTAAGGTGAAGAAAAACCCACTTTCATAAAAATTTGTTTACTCAACCACATGTTCAGATTACACACAGTCTTTGGAGTATGATGTCAATTGGAACCAGGATTGCTGTCACTAAATGAGGCAGTTGCAAAGCATAACATTGTGTGATTGCATTGCCTAGTGATGACATTTCTGGATGTCTGCATAGGTCATAACTACAAAACCCTCGTGCTGTTAAATGGGAAGAGGTTGCAGTCCTGATAAGATACTGTTGCCACAACGGTTGGGGAAGGCTTTGAGGCAGAGCCCCATAGAGGGCCACGACTTGCAGGCAAGCTGGCACAATTTTATATGGGAAGGAAAATATAATGCAGATTAATAAAAAATACTATATAAAAAACCCCCTAAATGGTTATCTCCTATGGAAGCAACAATCTACCCAAATGTGTTAGACATGGACAAGAAAGTGGCCTTAAATAGGAAAAAATAAAATTAGGTGAAATATTAACAGGAACAGACGGGACCGCCTCTTGCCTTATGTATCTCAGCGACTGGTTAGGGCCCACAGAGTTGGCCTTCTCCTAGTCCCATCAGCCAAACAATGCCGGGCCCTAGGGGAAGGGCCTTCTCTGTAGTTGCCCCTGCCCTCTGGAATCAATTTCCCCCCAGAGATCTGTATGGTTCCTACTCTCCCGGCCTTTCGAAAGAACTTGAAAACACATTTGTGCCAACAGGCCTGGGGCTGTTGAACTGGTCATCTTACTCCAGCCCCTGCCATTGATTGGATGATTGGTATGACAGATTCGTGTGTGAGATGTGTTGGTTCAGGAAATTGTTTTTAAGTTTTATATAAGATTGGGTTGTTTTAGATTAATTCTGATTTCTGTGTTAAGTATGTAATTTATGCTGTAAATTACAGCCCCTGAGTCTCAGTAGAAGGTCGGCCTAGAAATCAAATAAATAAATAATAATAATAAAAGTTGATAAAGAAATTGTACAACTATTTGCTGTCTGTTGAAGTAGAATTTGAACAAGTAAAAGAGGCGATGATAAAACGGATGAGACATATAGTACATACAATAGACAGGAATATATGGCAGCAACTATGGGAAAGGAATTATAAATGACAATGTCAACAGCATTAAAAAAAAACATGTATAAGATGTTTTACAAAGGACACATGCCTCCAGAAAGATTAGCTCACATATTTAAGACTAAATTCATGAAGTTTTGGAAATGTAATGACTCTTTTTATCATATGTGGCGGACTTGCACGGAAGCCAAAAAATTTGGACAGAGGTTCAAATATGGATTGAGAAGATTTTGAAACAAAGTATTGATTTAAAACCTGAAATATTCCTTTTTGCCATATTGCCAGAAAAATTCAATAAAGAGGAAATATACTTAATTGTTCACATATGTTGTGATTCAGTCTGAGGCTCCTCAGGGAACGGCTGGAACTCTGCTGGCTCCATGCTCAGAGGGGGAGGACGAGGAACAGGAGGAGGAGGAGGACCAGGCAGACGGGGAAGAGGAATGTCAGGACGAGGAGGAGGGAGAACAGCCTGAGACCCCCGGGGGGGAGCTCTCCCCAGCGAGTAGCCTGGAGTCATTAGATGAGAACGCACAAGCCATCATAAATATGAGGCAGAGAAGGGCAGCACAACGAAGGGGACAATTAGCCAGGTATTTCCATCCCTAATAGGCAACAGCTGGGTTTGGGTGTGGTTCTCCTCAGAAAGGTTGAAAAGGCAGGCCCGCCCTTTCTGTATTGTGGAGAGTTATCTTTTGGGAGTCCTGTGACCTTGCTTCGATCCTTGGCGTCTCTGATTCTGGCTTGTGGCCTCGAAGGCTGAAAACTTGGGGGAGGCGTGGGTTTTATTATCTACAGTGGTGTGTGTGTGCCAACAAGAAGCCTGTTGTATTGTCTGGCCGTCGTGACTCTTCTGTGAAGCTTCATAGCATTCCAGTTTGTAAGAACAGTTTTTGTTATCTGTGTTTGTTTTCAAAGATATAAAATGACTTTGCTTTTTACCAGCATGTCTGGCTACTCTGTTTAGTTGGTGTTGACGTCTGGGGGAACCCAGACAGAACAACCTAGTGATTACCGCTAGAATTGTATATGCACAAAATTAGAAGTTGAATAGAGTACAAACAGGAAGAGAAGTACTAAGGAAGATAATGGATTATGCAGAAATGAGTAGACTAAGAATGAAAATTAAAGATGAACTGTAGAAATTGCGCAAGCCACTATGTAGGAGAAACGGCTAAATGATTTAAAACCAGGGTGGCATAAGCATAAACTAGTGGTCTGACGCCAAAGCAGCGCTCCCAGATCTGGACCCCTATGAAGGAACAGGGCCATGAATTTAACTTCAGAGTTCGGGCCCATGATGAAACAAAGGGAGGCCATCTCCTGAAAGAAGCCTGGTTTTCAAATAAAAACTTCTTTAATAAACACATTGATATACCACTGGCATATCAGGCATTAAGATACCAGCAAAGCCCCAGTGGGGATGGATCATTAGGGTTAGATGGGGATCTGAAAAAAATCCCCCCACATAAGGAACAGCCTAATGAAGGTGGGGCAAACTCCAATTGCATGCAGGAGAGCACACTGGAAGAGCACAGAGACGGTGTGTGTGTGTGTGTAACAATGCAAACCCAGTACATGAGTACAATATGCCCATGTTACACCAACACTCCGCAGTCTGCATTGGTTGCCGATCAGTTTCCGATCACAATTCAAAGTGTTGGTTATGACCTATAAAGCCCTTCATGGCACCGGACCAGATTATCTCAGGGACCGCCTTCTGCTGCACGAATCCCAGCGACCAGTTAGGTCCCACAGAGTGGGTCTTCTCCGGGTCCCGTCAACTAAACAATGTCGCTTGGCGAGACCCAGGGGAAGAGTCTTCTCTGTGGCGGCCCCGGCCCTCTGGAACCAACTCCCCCTAGAGATTAGAATTGCCCCCAACCCTCCTTGCCTTTCGTAAGCTGCTTAAAACCCACCTCTGCCACCAGGCATAGGGGAATTGAGATACTCTTTCCCCCTAGGCCTTTACAATTTTATGCATGGTAATGTCTGTATGTATGTTTGGTTTTATAATAATGGGTTTTTAACTGTTTTAGTATTGGATTATTATTACATGCTGTTTTATTGCTGTTGTTAGCCGCCCCGAGTCTGCGGAGAGGGGCGGCATACAAATTCAATAAATAAATAGAAATAAATAAATAAATGATGATGAGCAAAAAAGATGCTAGAGGAGACAATGTGGATACTTAAGGAAGGGAGGAATAACAACAAGGGGAGAAAATGGTGATTAGCACACCCCAAGTATTGCCTCATAATCCTACTCTGCCCCCTGGGGAGAGAAAGAGGCAATACGCAAAAGATAACAAACTCAAACTCAACCCAGACAAGACGGAGTGGCTGTGGGGTTTGCCTCCCAAGGACAATTCAATCTGTCCGTCCATTACCCTGGGGGGGGGAACTATTGACCCCCTCAGAGAGGGTGCACAACTTGGGCATCCTCCTTGATCCACAGCTGACATTGGAACATAATCTTTCGGCTGTGGCGAGGAGGGCGTTTGCCCAGGTTCACCTGGTGCACCAGTTGCGGCCCTATTTGGACAGGGAGTCATTGCTCACAGTCGCTCATGCCCTTATCACCTCGAGGTTCGATTACTGCAACGCTCTCTACATGGGGCTACCTTTGAAACATGTTCGGAAACTCCAGATCGTGCAGAAGCCATCATGGGGCTTCCCAGATTCTCCCACGTTTCTACAACACTCCGTGGCCTGCATTGGCTGCCGATCAGTTTCCGGTCACAATTCAAAGTGTTGGTCATGATCTTTAAAGCCCTACATGGCATTGGACCAGAGTACCTCCGTAGCCGGCTGCTACCGCACGAATCCCAGCGGCCGATAAGGTCCCACAGAGTTGGCCTTCTCCAGGTCCCGTCGACTAAACAATGTTGTCTGGTAGGCCCCAGGGGAAGAGCCTTCTCTGTGGCGGCCCCAGCCCTCTGGAATCAACTCCCCCCGGAGATTAGAACTGCTTCCACCCTCCTTGTCTTCCATACACTATTTAAGACCCACCTATACTGCCAGGCATGGGGGATTTGAGACATCTTTCCCCCAGGCTTATTATAATTTATGTTTGGTATGTATGTGCTGTTTGGTTTTTAATTATGATAGGGTTTTTAGTTTTTTAATATTAGATTTGTGCCATTATAATATTGTTTTTATCGTTGTTGTGAGCCGCCCCAAGTGTTCGGAGACGGGCGGCATACAAATCTAATAAATAATAATAATAATAATAATAATAATAATAATAATAATAATTATTATTATTATTATTATTATTATTATTATTATTATTATTATTATTATTAAAACAGGGACAGAAACCCTACCTGTTTTCATGACCCAGCTAGCAACAGGAGGGAAGGAAGGGTATGGGCCTGTGACGCGGGCAATGAGCAAAGTGAGTAGCATTATATAAAATCAACTGTCTTCAGTGGGGATTTTAACACTCTGACGATGTTAGTAGAGGGCTAATGAAACCTTAGTTAATTTTCTATGTTTCGAGAGTGATGGCACTGCCATAGAGAAGTCTATCCAGGCAGCAACTGCAAGATAGGGTCCCTATCCACTGCAGAGCAGAATTCTACAGAAAGGCCTCAGCTATAATATAAACCATGCCAATCAACTGGAATTCTTTGCAGTCTTAAAAAGAGCGTTCAGAACCACAGGACTTTCCAAAGAGATCCAAGAAAACATCAGACAAACCAGCAAACATCCAAACTATAATCAACCAGGAGACAAAAGCCAAAGCACGGTTATCATGGAGTGATCATAATATATACAAAAAGCAAAAGAATTACTAAAATGACATCCCAGTGAACAGCAACACCATCAAGACAACTGGATGAAGAAGACTTTCAGCAACCTCACCAAGAAAGGCCAAATTACCAAAAAGATATAGCGGTAGACAAGAAGTAATGGGAAGGACCTGCTCCACACATAAACCTGACATACCTCTCCATCCAATTGTATCATTACCAGGGACCCCTACTTACAACATCCCAAAAGAATTAAGGCAAAATTTTGAGCATTTCAACAACGGCAAGATAGCGTTTTGTGATACTTGGACGATCTTTTCTGAAAGATCACAAAACTGGTGATTGGGCCCAGTTTTGTGTGTTTTGTAAGAATAGAGTAGAATATACGAAAAAGGTGTTGTATTTCCTTAAAATAAAATGAGGCATAAATATGTTTTTAAAATAATGACATGATGTTTGGCTTAAAGCAAAAACACCCACTTCTTAATTGCGTGTACTCCCATTAATGAGAAAATATTACACTTGGATTTCACCCTTTGAAAATTAATTTGAAATCATGCTATGCATATATTGTAAGGAAAAGAAGGCATTTTCATCATAGCGAGATATGTATATGTATGTGTGTATATGTGCATGTATATGTGTGTGTGTATGTATATGTTCGGCTACCTTTGAAAAGTGTTCGGAAACTTCAGATTGTGCAGAATGCAGCTACGAGAGCAGTCATGGGCTTCCCTAAATATGCCCATGTTACACCAACACTCCGCAGTCTGCATTGGTTGCCGATCAGTTTCCGGTCACAATTCAAAGTGTTGGTTATGACCTATAAAGCCCTTCATGGCACCGGCCCAGATTATCTCAGGGACCGCCTTCTGCTGCACGAATCCCAGCGACCAGTTAGGTCCCACAGAGTGGGCCTTCTCCGGGTCCCGTCAACTAAACAATGTCGTTTGGCGGGACCCAGGGGAAGAGCCTTCTCTGTGGCGGCCCCGGCCCTCTGGAACCAACCCCCCCAGAGATTAGAATTGCCCCCACCCTCATTGCCTTTCGTAAGCTTCTTAAAACCCACCTCTGCCGTCAGACATGGGGGGACTGAGATATTCTTTCCCCCTAGGCCTTTACAATTTACGCATGGTATGTCTATATGTATGTTTGGTTTTTATAATAAGGTTTTTTTTAGTTATTTTAGTATTGGATTGGATTGTTACATGTTGTTTTTATCATTGTTGTTAGCTGCCCCGAGTCTACGGAGAGGGGCGGCATACAAATCCAATAAATAAATAAATAAATAAGTGAGTGAGTGAGTGAGTGAGTGAGTGAGTGAGTGAGTGAGTAAGTAAGTAAGTGTGTATATGTGTATGTATGTATGTATTTATACCATTTTGGGCCAGCTTTTAAGTGCTTAATACACCCTAGATAATTTATATGACAAATGTGGCAACCTTGTTTATTCCTTTCCCTAATAGTATCAAACTGAATATAGACCTCACAGCTTATGGGTTGTAATTTTAATAGTATTGACAATGCATAATTGATAGACTGGATTAAGGGATAATTTACAATAGAGTAAGCAACCTTGAGACGTGAATCAACTGAATCTGTTTTCTGTGGCTCCTGAAATATTCATCCCGCCAGAGCAAATTGGGAAGCTGACCAGCACTATCACATTTACATGCCAGAGAAAGAGAAACCAAACTTCAAACCAAACTCCTCAAAGTAAATCCCAGAATCAAAGAGATTCCTGAGCCCAGATGGGTGGTCAACATGTCCAGCTATCTGCTATCCACTGCAGAACAGAATTCAATGGAAAGGTCCCAACTATAATACAAACCATGCCAATCAACTGGAATTCTTTGCAGTCTTAGAAGGAGCGTTCAAAATCACAAAGAGATCCAAGAAAACATCAGGCAGTCCAGAGCAGGTGCCCAAAGTATAATTAACCAGTAGATAAAGTCAAGCCACAGTTATCATCTCCACCCCATGTCCAGTCAACGAAGCAGTGGAAGTGATGTGCCGTTGCCTGGAGGCTGTTGGGGCCTGGATGGGTGTCAACAAACTCAAACTCAACCCAGACAAGACGGAGTGGCTGTGGGTCTTGCCTCCCAAGGACAATTCCATCTGTCCGTCCATTACCCTGGGTGGGGGGGAACTACTGACCCCCTCAGAGAAGGTTCACAACTTGGGTGTCCTCCTCGATCCACAGCTGACATTGGAACATCATCTTTCGGCTGTGGCGAGGAGGGCGTTTGCCCAGGTTCGCCTGGTACACCAGTTGCGGCCCTATTTGGACAGGGAGTCATTGCTCACAGTCACTCATGCCCTCATCACCTCGAGGTTCGATTACTGCAACGCTCTCTACATGGGGCTACCTTTGAAAAGTGTTCGGAAACTTCAGATCGTGCAGAACGCAGCCGCGAGAGCCATCGTGGGGCTTCCAAGATTCGCCCACGTTTCTTCAACACTCTGTGGCTTGCATTGGCTGCCGATCAGTTTCCGGGCACAATTCAAAGTGTTGGTCATGACCTTTAAAGCCCTACCGCACGAATCCCAGTGACCGATAAGGTCCCACAGAGTTGGCCTTCTTCGGGTCCCGTCGACTAAACAATGTTGTTTGGCGGGCCCCAGGGGAAGAGCCTTCTCTGTGGCGGCCCCGGCCCTCTGGAACCAACTCCCCCCAGAGATTAGAACTGCCCCCACCCTCCCTGTCTTTTCTAAACTACTCAAGACTCATTTATACCACCAGGCATGGGGGAGTTGAGATAGCTCTTCCCCCTAGGCCATTACAAGTTATGCATGGTATGTTTGTGTGTATGTTTGGTTTTATAATAAGGGTTTTTTAGTTGTTTTTATTATTGGATTGTACATGTTGTTTTTATTATTGTTGTTAGCCGCCCCGAGTCTATGGAGAGGGGCGGCATACAAATCCAATAAATTATTATAAATTATTATTATCATGGAGTGATCACAATATATACAAAAAGCAAAAGAATTACTAAAATGACATCCCAGTGAACAGCAACACCATCAAGACAACTGGATGAAGAAGACTTTCAGCAACCTCACCAAGAAAGGCCAAATTACCAAAGAGATATAGTAGTAGATAAGAAGCAATACACCACCCAGAGTCTGTAAGGAATTGTGCAGCTTATAAATTTAATAAATTAAATTAAATCCTGTAGAAATGAAAGAAGCCAGACCACCACCCAGAGCCCTCATGGTTCTTTCTGTCCCAAGAAAGGATCCATTCTGGAGCTAGCCTGGGAGACTCCCTGGCCATAGAGGACTTCCGGAATCAGGAGTGGGACTGGACACCAACAAGAAAACCTGTCATCGGCTGCGGGACAGGCCAGCAAGGAAGGAGGGAGGGCTGGCCTCTCTCCAGTCCTCATTCAGCAGCCTGCTATGGCCATCAGCAAGGCCCCCAAGGTACGGCCGGCTTCTCCTCCTCCTCCTTCCTGCCTTATCCTTGTCTCTGTTGGGGTTGGCCACCTGCCCCCCCACACACAAACATACCCATTTGCCATTCAAGGCGAAACAGGGTGGAATTAACCCTGTCCTGCTGGGCTTCTTTCCTCCCACTGGGAAAGCTCTGTGCCCCATGGGTAGGGGAGTCCTCTTTGCCAGTTGGCTGGTGAGCTTGCTTGGAAGATCTAAGGAGAGACCGAGTCCTCCGGGTGAGTGTTGTTCCCAAAGTGAGTGAATGGAGTCCTAGATTGGCTAGGAATGTGAGTGAAAGTTTGTATGTTTGGTTGGGGAGGGGCATACCTCTCCATTCAATTGTATCATTACCAGGGACCCCCTACTTACAACATTGCAAATTATACCCAGTAAAAAGCAAAAGTAAAAAGAACAAAGTAGAACATAAATAGAAACTTGAAGTGAAAAACAAAGAGGGCAACAGCCAAATAAAAATTAAAAAAATGGGAAAATTGGTCAAAATCCTTTCAATCAATATAAATGGATTACCGATCAAGAGAAGGAAACACTTTAACAAACTTCAACAACAAAACATAGACATAATCTGTATTCAAGAAATACACGTCAGAAAGGAACATATAAATTTACTAGAAACACCGAAACTTGGAAAACTATTAACATCGTTAGACAATTCAAAAAAAAAAAAAAGGAGTTACAAAATATTTTAAAATCTGCTGCAGCCGCAAAAAATATATCAAGACGATGAAGGAAGGACACTTATGATAGAGGTATAAATAAACCAAGAAAATATAAATATATGCATATAATGCATTATAAATATATATGCACTTAACAATGAAAAAAAAGTATTATAAAGATTTACATGAACAAATAATAAAACTAGGGAAGGACAGAATATGTATAGTGGGAGATTTAACTGCAGTTTCAAATATAAAATTGGATTATAGAATATAAAACAGAAAAGTAAAAGAAAGACCCGACCATCTACTTTTTTTGATGGTAGATGGGAGTTACAACTTAGAGATGCATGGAGGGGAAACCATTGGGATAAAAGACAGTATACATACTACACTGCCCCACAAAACTCATGGTCGAGATTAGATATGGCCTGCATAGACACAAAAACATTGAATAATAGAAGAAATTGAAATAAAACCCAACATGTGGGCAGACCATAGTCCCTTAATCCAGTGTTTCCCAACCTTGGCAACTTGAAGATATTTGAACTTCAACTCCCAGAATTCCCCAGCCAGCATTCGCTGGCTGGGGAATTCTGGGAGTTGAAATCCAGATCTCTTCAAGTTGTCAACGTTGGGAAACACTGCCTTAATCTTTATGGTAAAAGAAATAAAAAGGAAAATAAAAGATTGTTCATGAATCAGGCAATAATAAAACAAAAGAAATATATGTGAAATATAACAAATATAGACCTTCCAGGAAAAGAAAGAATGTGCCTTCTTCATGAAAGAAAATTGGAATGAAGAAACTGCAATCCAAAAACTTTTGTATATAAGGGGTCTAACAGTGGGGGTGGGGAAGTATTGAGTCTGACACCAATTGTGCACGTTCTCCCACTTAAAAAGATGAGAGAGGCCTATAATTGACATCATAGGTAGATCTCAACTATGAGGGACAACATGAGAAAACACATCCGGAAAATCAAATTGTCTGATTTTTAATGACTAATAATAATATTCCCATCGGAGAATACAACGAGCAGGTCCTCAGGTTGATGCACAGACTAGCAAAAGAGTCCCTGCAGGATAAGAGTTACAACCATTTTGCTGCTGGTAGAGAGGCTGAAGCCCCACCATGAAATGGCTGCACATGGAAAGTGATGTGGGGAAGTCTGTGCGCACGCGGCCGCGCAGCTTTGAGGAACAGTGACTGCTGCACTAACGAGGTTTGCGAGTTGACGACGGTGGTTAGTGTCGTGAGGGAGGAAGGGTGGGGGGACTCCTCACGCATTGCTTTAACTCCGCAGCGAATCTCTCGCTGCGCTTATTTCTTCCTTCCGAGAGAAATCCTGAGGCGGCGACCATTGCTGAACTTGGCAGAGACCGGGAGTGGCGGAATGGAGAGGTGGCGTTTTGCGCCTGGAGGACAGCCTGCGACCAAAGGGGAGTGGACAGGCGAGTAACCGGCCGCCTCTTCGACTTCTTCCAATATTTCCAAGTGGGGTTGGATCCGTTTCAGGATACCGTGGGGAAGGAAAGGAACGGGTAGCTCCGAAAGGTGGTGGGGTTTTTTCCCCGTTTAATGTTGTTTGTATGTTTGTTGGTATAAAATTAAAAATTAAAAATTAAAAAAAAGTGCTGTTTTCTCCGGTAGGTAAACAAAACAAACATGAGGTTCAAGCATCACAAGTATAGATGCCATTCTTCGCAGGGAGAGCTTTAGGCATTTAAGCTCTTTTTGTTGTGAAACTGGTTATAGATTTCCCCCCCTCTTTTTGTTATTTATTTATATAATTAATTCCTTTTTAAAATTTTATAGTGTTGACTCAAAACTAGGCAAAGGATGCCTTACAGACGACCACTAACCGGTGCAGAACTTGAAGACCTAGCCAATGCCTCTTCTGAGGATGACATCACAGAAGAAAACGTGTCTGAAGAGGAGGATCACATCAGGGATGGGGACAGCAATTATGAAAACTCTGATTCAGAAGCGTAAGACCAAGACTTACTACCATCAATGGTGGATGTGTAGTAAAGCTAGACTCTATTGGAAAATGATAGAAAAAATAATAAAAAAAATTGTAAAGCAAGACATAGAAATAACCCTGGAATTTTACTTACTGGGAATTACTAACCAGACTTACAAGAAAGAAATTTTATATTTAGTTATACATATTTTGACCGCGGCTAGGATAATATATGCACAAAATTGGAAAGGGGAAGACATCCCCAAAGAAGAAGAAGTTATTAAAAAAATATTGGATTGCGCTGAAATGGATATGATGACAAGACGGTTAAAAGATCAAGAAGATACGGAATTTTATGAAACATGGAACAAAGTTTATATATGGATTAATAAGAAGAAACAGTAAAAATAAACAAACAAATAAATGAGTGAACTGTTTTCGTAGAGATAAGATTTATATGTTATATTAAAATTAGTTAGAATATGATATTAGAAGTATATTAGAATTATATTGGTAAAGTAGCGGGGCTAAAAATCAATAAACAAAAAACTAAAATATTAACAAAAAACTTAACAAACATAGAAAAGAAAACACTAGAAGATAAATTAGATCTACAAATAGTAAAAAAAGTTAAATACTTGGGAATAAAATTAACAGCAAAAGCAACTACAATAAAAGAAGATAATTATACCGTCCTAATAAAAGAAATACAAATGAAACTGGAAAAGTGGAATAAACTACCTATTTCACTTATTGGTAGAATATCAACAATTAAGATGTCCATACTACCCAAAATATTGTACCTATTCAGAACAATCCCAATTATGTTAAAAAAAGGCTTCTTTCAAAAATTGAACAGAATAATAACAAAATTTGTTTGGGCTGGGAAAAAATCTAGGATCAGAATTCAATACATGCAAGATAACACCAAACAGGCAGGTTTCGGGATACCCGATTTCGAAATATATTACAACGCATCGATTATGGATTGGCTGAGGGAGTGGTTCAAACTAGAAAACAAAAGATTATTGATATTAGAAGGACATGACTTGAGAATTGGATGGCATGCTTTCTTATGGGAGAATAAGGAAAAAATACACAGCTATTTTAGACAGCATATAATTAGGAATTCACTATACACAACTTGGACAAAAATTAAAAAAATGCATTATCATCAAATTCCAAAATGGTATTCTAGCATGGAGGCGACAATATACCCAAATTCGAGAGAGCTAAATAAAATGCTCAATTATTACCAAATATTGGGAAAAAATGGGGAATTAAAAACAAGAGAACAACTAGAAGAATCTGGAATAAAAATTGATTGGTGGACATACAATTTAATTAAATCAAAATATCAAGAAGGGAAAAGAAAAGAGATACAAATAAAAGAAACAGAATTGGATAAAATAATCTTAAGCCCAGATAAGAAAATGATTTCAAAATTTTATAGATATATGTTAAATTATAAAATGGAGGATTATATTGTCAAAAATAATATACACAGCTGGGGTAGAAACTTTGGGTATAGTATAAGCTTGGACAAGTGGGAAACAATTTGGACCAAAAACTACAAATTAACGAGATCAACAGCTTTCAGAGAAAACATATATAAAATGTATTACCGGTGGCATCTCCCCCCGGTGAGGCTAGCACAAATGTACAAAGGAATAAATCCAAAATGCTGGAGATGCAAAGGAAAGGGGACCTATTACCACAGTTGGTGGACCTGCCCAATAATTAAAAAAATTTGGACTAAAATGCAAAATTGGATAAAAGAAATATTACAAATTAAAATAAACAAAAAGCCTGAAGCATTCCTCCTTGGGATCATAGACCAAAACATAGATAAAAATACTATCTATTAATACACATATTGACTGCAATTAGGATAGCAATAGCCCAACAATGGAAACAACCCAAACCTCCAGATGATGATTTGATAATAAAAAAAATTCTAGATTGTGCAGAATCAGACGCATTAACACTCAAATTAAAAAACAAAGAAGAATCCAAACATTATAAAACTTGGAAATACCTCTATAATTGGTTTAAGAGAAGAAACAAAACTCAAATTGAAATACAAGAATAACAATACTTTATATCCTTTTTATTATATACGGAAAATTATAAAAGATTTATATACAATATACTTTTTTAAGAACGATTTGTATGAATTTAAATAAATTAAACATGAATGAAAGAAGGCGGAAAAAAATGATTTTAAAAAAATAGAGATAACCTAAAGGAGAAAATGGTAGATACTGTGGTTATGACACACTTCACCAGAAAATAATTTAAAATTACAAAAATGATTTATAACTTACCCCCTAAAGGGAATTTAAGTACAAATACTATATATTATGCTATACGTTAATTGGTTTTGCTATTATTGTTTAATGTACTTAAAAAAGTAACTATATTATAAGAATTATTTATGTTTGTTCTTTTTTTGTTTGTTTGTTTTGTTTGTCGATATGTGTTGATTTGGCATTGTTTTAATCTACGATGTATACCATTCATTTTATCTGTGTAAATGTGTATATATGTAATAAAAAACTTTTTCTAAAAAAGAAGAAGACGTATATTAGAATTAGTTTATATATGAAGAACTATTATGAGAAGAATTTTAAAACTATATTAGAATTAGTTTATATATGAAGAATTATTATGAAAAGTTAAACAAATTATTTCTTTACATTTATAACAATGAATTGAATTTCAAATATGTATTCTTTTTGCTGTATTCAAATTTATACTTTTGAAATAAACGGGGAAAATACAACCCCATTTTTTGTGTTAAATGTATGTTTGTCTGTTTGTTCATTTTATAAAAATCAATAAAATTTATTAAAAAAAAGAAGCGTAAGACCAAGAACAAGATACCACTCAATCCTGATGCGCAAAAAATTCCTTCAAAAAACAGGGATGTCACTTGGTTTTTAGAAAATAACCATAACGATAGATTGTCTGCTGCAAATGTTATTAGATGTACTCCTGGCCCCACCAGATTTGCTACATCAAGAGCTCCTGATATAGTATCAACATTCCTGTTGTTCCTAAATTTTAAAGTTACAGATATCATAATAAAAATGTCCAACATTGAGGGAAAACAAATTTATGGTGCTAATTGGGAAACAATAGAGAGGCTGAAGCTGGTAGAGAGGCTGAAGCCCCACCGTAGTAGCTTCCCCATCGATCAGTTGTTAGACTCCCACCAGCGACGACCCAGCACCATCGCCGAGCAAACAGTCGCCAAGACTTCTATTGCTCCAGTAAACTTGTACTCTCAAAATGTCCGGCTCCAAAGGTCTCCTGGCCTCCCACTCACAGCACAGGCATTCTTCTTTTCCAGGTCCATCTGGCAGGTGGAAACTGCTTTCATGGAGGAAGAAAGAATCAACACCCCTAAAGTGAATGGTTGCCTGCTGGATCCCGTATCCTCCCAATGATGGTAAGGAAGGGGTGCCAGTCCCTCCTGAATATCATGATGGAAATGTCCATCAATGAAGGGGTGGAACCCGAAAGGAAATCCAAAATCTATCCCACTCAGGCTTTTGCAGCGCTGCAAGTATCTCACAGTGGAAAGAGGCAACAAACCCTGGTGGAAATGACCAATCCCTTCTTGGCCATGCCAGGCCCAGGAAAAGTCTTCTCGGTGGATGAGAACCAATCCTTGAGCAGCGTTGACTCAGAATACAACATGGGATCTATCCAGAGGGATCTAAACTTCTTGGAAGACACCACCTCCTTGTAGGAAATGGTTCTGGCCAACCCGCCAGCTCTGAGGATGACCCCCGCTTTTATCGGCCTGAGACGGCCTAATCCGGCCATGCAGGTGTTGACAACCCACAAACAGGAAGTTCACAATCATTCCTCAGTCAGCTTTCGAGAGGGGCGCAGGGCATTGGACACATCCCTGGCACAAGGAATTGTAGCCTTCAGGTAACACCTTTAGAACATGGCGAGAACCAAAGGCCTCCTGAAGCTGAACAAAATCCAGTTGTTGTACGACCAGATGAGGGCAGAAGATGAATCTTCTCTGGAATCTGCTTCTCCTCACTTGCAAGACCTTGGGAATAGTTCCCAACAGGAAGAGGCGTCCTTGCCCCAGGAAGCAGCTTCCACCTTCCCCAGTGGCCTCCATCCCCCATCAAGGCGTCAGAGTTTAGAAACACAGTATCTGCAGCACCGCCGTCAGAAACCCAGTCTGCCTTCAAAAGCCCAGCATGCCTGCTGGATGATTTGCAAGGAGCCGGATGGAACAGCAGCTACAGGAGCACAGGTTGTATCAGAAGCACCTCTTCCTCCAGAAGCAATCCCAGCTGCAGACCTACTTCAACCAGATGCAGATTGCTGAGAGCACCTATTCCTAACACAGCCAACTGCCCCTCCCTTGCCACAAGGAACCCCCTTCTCCTCTTCCTCTTCCTCCTGCTCCTCCTCTTTCCCAGTTCGGCTTGGTGCAGCCTTTGAGCCCCATCATGGAGCCCCCCTTTGCCGAAGACATGCAATACGACCCTTTCCTCAGTCAGTATCAGAAGCTGCAGCTTGACCTGCAGCCTCCCCGCTGCCCTCCAAGGATCCCCCCATGTTCCATCGGGGATGCACTATCCGTAACAGACTTGCAAAGGGGTGCTGGGCCTCTCACCCACCCTAGATTATGCTAGCCAGCCTCAGTATCACCTGGACCCAAAGCAGAATAAAATCCATGATATAAGTCCCGAGGGGCTCGGAACCTCCCAGCTCTCAGTCCACTTACGACACCTTAAACCTTGCCCAGTTGCCTGGGCTCTTGGATTGTGAAATGATGAAGATGGTGGATTCCCAACTCGGAGGCTACGTCTTGGTGAACTAGAAGCATTCTGGTGGTGGTGGTGAAGCTGGGAATGGTGGCTCGAAGTCCAGTCACCCCGTGGCTGCAGATTTCTTTCTGGGCTCCACAGCTTCTTCCCTGGTCTTGGATTCCAAAAGTCTGAACTGGTACTAGTGGAGAAGAAGGGCCAGGAGGGCTGAAGGAAGACCCTGCATTTCTGCACACAGAACAAAAAACTCTTCCTAAGAGAAGGATGTAGCCCGCTTCCGAGAAAGGAGGAAATCCTTCCAGGAACCTTGGGTGTTCAACTCACCACTCAAATCCTCCTCCATCAGAGGAAACCTGGGAGAATTCAGGAAGGAGGAGTGAATTTGCTCTATACCATACTTGGCAATAAAAGCAATACCTTCTCCTTTTCCAGGTCCATCTGGCAGGTGGAAACTGCTTTCTTGGAGGAAGAGAGAACCAACCCCCCTAAACTGAATGGTTGCCTGCTGGATCCCGTCCTCTCCCAATGATGGTAAGGAAAGGGTGCCAGTCCCTCCTGAATATCATCATGGAAATGTCCATCGACGAAGGAGTGGAACCTGAAAGGAAATCCAAAATCTATCCCGCTCAGGCTTTTGCAGCGCTGCAAGGATCTCACAGTGGAAAGAGGCAACAAACCCTGGTGGAAGTGACCAATCCCTTCTTGGCCATGCCAGGCCCAGGAAAAGTCTTCTCGGTGGATGAGAATCAATCCTTGAGTAGCGTTGACTCGGAATACAACATGGGATCTATCCAGAGGGATCTAAACTTCTTGGAAGACACCACCTCCTTGTAGGAAATGGTTCTGGCCAACCCGCCAGCTCTGAGGATGACCCCCGCTTTTATCTGCCTGAAACCGCCTAATCCGGCCATGCAGGTGTTGACAACCCACAAACAGGAAGTCCACAATCATTCCCCAGTCAACTTCCGAGAGGGGCGCAGGGCATTGGACACATCCCTGGCACAAGGAATTGTAGCCTTCAGGCAACACCTTTAGAACATGGCGAGAACCAAAGGCCTCCTGGAGCTGAACAAAATCCAGTTGTTGTACGACCAGATGAGGGCAGAAGATGAATCTTCTCTGGAATCTGCTTCTCCTCACTTGCAAGACCTTGAGAATAGTTCCCAGAAGGAAGAGTCGTCCTTGCCCCAGGAAGCAGCTTCCACCTTCCCCAGTGGCCTCCATCCCCCATTGCTCTCCAGGTGCCAGAGTTTAGAAACGCAATATCTGCTGCACCGCCATCAGAAACCCAGTCTGCCTTCAAAGGCCCAGCATGCCTGCTGGATGATTTGCAAGGAGCCGGATGGAAAAGCAGCTACAGGAGCACAGGTTGTATCAGAAGCACCTCTTCCTCCAGAAGCAATCCCAGCTGCAGACCTACTTCAATCAGATGCAGATTGCTGAGAGTACCTATAACTAACACAGCAAACTGCCCCTCCCTTGCCACAAGGATCCCCGTCTCCTCTTCCTCTTCCTCGTCCTCCTGCTCCTCCTCTTTCCCAGTTCGGCTTGGTGCAGCCTTTGAGCCCCGTCATGGAGCCCCCCTTTGCCGAAGACATGCAATATGACCCTTTCCTCAGTCAGTATCAGAAGCTGCAGCTTGACCTGCAGCCTCCCCGCTGCCCTCCAAGGATCCCCCCATGTTCCATCGGGGATGCACTATCCGTAACAGACTTGCGAAGGGCCGCTGGGCCTCTCACCCACCCTAGATTATGCTAGCCAGCCCCAGTATCACCTGGACCCAAAGCAGAACGAAATCCATGACAAAAGTCCCGAGGGGCTTGGAACCTCCCAGCTCTCAGTCCAGTTACGACACCTCAAACCTTGCCCAGTTGCCTGGGCTCTTGGATTGTGAAATGATGAAGATGGTGGATTCCCAACTCGGAGGCTACATCTTGGTGAACTAGAAGCATTCTGGTGGTGGTGGTGAAGCTGGGAATGGTGGCTTGAAGTCCAGTCACCCCGTGGCTGCAGATTTCTTTCTGGGCTCCACAGCTTCTTCCCTGGTCTTGGATTCCAAAAGTCTGAACTGGTACTAGTGGAGAAGAAGGGCCAGGAGGGCTGAAGGAAGACCCTGCATTTCTGCACACAGAACAAAGAACTCTTCTGAAGGGAAGGAGGCAGCCACTTCCGAGAAAGGAGGAAATCCTTCCAGGAACCTTGGGTGTTCAACTCACCACTCAAATCCTCCTCCATCAGAGGAAACCTGGGAGAATTCAGGAAGGAGGAGTGAATTTGCTCTATACCATACTTGGCAATAAAAGCAATACCTTCTCCTTTTCCAGGTCCATCTGGCAGGTGGAAACTGCTTTCTTGGAGGAAGAGAGAACCAACCCCCCTAAACTGAATGGTTGCCTGCTGGATCCCGTCCTCTCCCAATGATGGTAAGGAAAGGGTGCCAGTCCCTCCTGAATATCATCATGGAAATGTCCATCGATGAAGGAGTGGAACCTGAAAGGAAATCCAAAATCTATCCCGCTCAGGCTTTTGCAGCGCTGCAAGGATCTCACAGTGGAAAGAGGCGACAAACCCTGGTGGAAGTGACCAATCCCCTGTTGGCCATGCCAGGCCCAGGAAAAGTCTTCTGGGTGGATGAGAATCAATCCTTGAGTAGCGTTGACTCGGAATACAACATGGGATCTATCCAGAGGGATCTAAACTTCTTGGAAGACACCACCTCCTTGTAGGAAATGGTTCTGGCCAACCAGCCAGCTCTGAGGATGACCCCCACTTTTATCGGCCTGAGACGGCCTAATCCGGCCATGCAGGTGTTGACAACCCACAAACAGGAAGTCCACAATCATTCCCCAGTCAGCTTCCGAGAGGGGCGCAGGGCATTGGACACATCCCTGGCACAAGAATTGTAGCCTTCAGGCAACACCTTTAGAACATGGCAAGAACCAAAGGCCTCCTGGAGCTGAACAAAATCCAGTTGTTGTACGACCAGATGAGGGCAGAAGATGAATCTTCTCTGGAATCTGCTCCTCCTCACTTGCAAGACCTTGAGAATAGTTCCCAGCAGGAAGAGTCGTCCTTGCCCCAGGAAGCAGCTTCCACCTTCCCCAGTGGCCTCCATCCCCCATTGCTCTCCAGGCGCCAGAGTTTAGAAACGCAGTATCTGCAGCACCACCGTCAGAAACCCAGTCTGCCTTCAAAGGCCTAGCATGCCTGCTGGATGATTTGCAAGGAGCCGGATGGAACAGCAGCTACAGGAGCACAGGTTGTATCAGAAGCACCTCTTCCTCCAGAAGCAATCCCAGCTGCAGACCTACTTCAATCAGATGCAGATTGCTGAGAGTACCTATAACTAACACAGCAAACTGCCCCTCCCTTGCCACAAGGATCCCCGTCTCCTCTTCCTCTTCCTCGTCCTCCTGCTCCTCCTCTTTCCCAGTTCGGCTTGGTGCAGCCTTTGAGCCCCGTCATGGAGCCCCCCTTTGCCGAAGACATGCAATACGACCCTTTCCTCAGTCAGTATCAGAAGCTGCAGCTTGACCTGCAGCCTCCCCGCTGCCCTCCAAGGATCCCCCCATGTTCCATCGGGGATGCACTATCCGTAACAGACTTGCGAAGGGCCGCTGGGCCTCTCACCCACCCTAGATTATGCTAGCCAGCCCCAGTATCACCTGGACCCAAAGCAGAACGAAATCCATGACAAAAGTCCCGAGGGGCTTGGAACCTCCCAGCTCTCAGTCCAGTTACGACACCTCAAACCTTGCCCAGTTGCCTGGGCTCTTGGATTGTGAAATGATGAAGATGGTGGATTCCCAACTCGGAGGCTACATCTTGGTGAACTAGAAGCATTCTGGTGGTGGTGGTGAAGCTGGGAATGGTGGCTCGAAGTCCAGTCACCCCGTGGCTGCAGATTTCTTTCTGGGCTCCACAGCTTCTTCCCTGGTCTTGGATTCCAAAAGTCTGAACTGGTACTAGTGGAGAAGAAGGGCCAGGAGGGCTGAAGGAAGACCCTGCATTTCTGCACACAGAACAAAGAACTCTTCTGAAGGGAAGGAGGCAGCCACTTCCGAGAAAGGAGGAAATCCTTCCAGGAACCTTGGGTGTTCAACTCACCACTCAAATCCTCCTCCATCAGAGGAAACCTGGGAGAATTCAGGAAGGAGGAGTGAATTTGCTCTATACCATACTTGGCAATAAAAGCAATACCTTCTCCTTTTCCAGGTCCATCTGGCAGGTGGAAACTGCTTTCTTGGAGGAAGAGAGAACCAACCCCCCTAAACTGAATGGTTGCCTGCTGGATCCCGTCCTCTCCCAATGATGGTAAGGAAAGGGTGCCAGTCCCTCCTGAATATCATCATGGAAATGTCCATCGATGAAGGAGTGGAACCTGAAAGGAAATCCAAAATCTATCCCGCTCAGGCTTTTGCAGCGCTGCAAGGATCTCACAGTGGAAAGAGGCGACAAACCCTGGTGGAAGTGACCAATCCCCTGTTGGCCATGCCAGGCCCAGGAAAAGTCTTCTGGGTGGATGAGAATCAATCCTTGAGTAGCGTTGACTCGGAATACAACATGGGATCTATCCAGAGGGATCTAAACTTCTTGGAAGACACCACCTCCTTGTAGGAAATGGTTCTGGCCAACCAGCCAGCTCTGAGGATGACCCCCACTTTTATCGGCCTGAGACGGCCTAATCCGGCCATGCAGGTGTTGACAACCCACAAACAGGAAGTCCACAATCATTCCCCAGTCAGCTTCCGAGAGGGGCGCAGGGCATTGGACACATCCCTGGCACAAGAATTGTAGCCTTCAGGCAACACCTTTAGAACATGGCAAGAACCAAAGGCCTCCTGGAGCTGAACAAAATCCAGTTGTTGTACGACCAGATGAGGGCAGAAGATGAATCTTCTCTGGAATCTGCTCCTCCTCACTTGCAAGACCTTGAGAATAGTTCCCAGCAGGAAGAGTCGTCCTTGCCCCAGGAAGCAGCTTCCACCTTCCCCAGTGGCCTCCATCCCCCATTGCTCTCCAGGCGCCAGAGTTTAGAAACGCAGTATCTGCAGCACCACCGTCAGAAACCCAGTCTGCCTTCAAAGGCCTAGCATGCCTGCTGGATGATTTGCAAGGAGCCGGATGGAACAGCAGCTACAGGAGCACAGGTTGTATCAGAAGCACCTCTTCCTCCAGAAGCAATCCCAGCTGCAGACCTACTTCAATCAGATGCAGATTGCTGAGAGTACCTATAACTAACACAGCAAACTGCCCCTCCCTTGCCACAAGGATCCCCGTCTCCTCTTCCTCTTCCTCGTCCTCCTGCTCCTCCTCTTTCCCAGTTCGGCTTGGTGCAGCCTTTGAGCCCCGTCATGGAGCCCCCCTTTGCCGAAGACATGCAATACGACCCTTTCCTCAGTCAGTATCAGAAGCTGCAGCTTGACCTGCAGCCTCCCCGCTGCCCTCCAAGGATCCCCCCATGTTCCATCGGGGATGCACTATCCGTAACAGACTTGCGAAGGGCCGCTGGGCCTCTCACCCACCCTAGATTATGCTAGCCAGCCCCAGTATCACCTGGACCCAAAGCAGAACGAAATCCATGACAAAAGTCCCGAGGGGCTTGGAACCTCCCAGCTCTCAGTCCAGTTACGACACCTCAAACCTTGCCCAGTTGCCTGGGCTCTTGGATTGTGAAATGATGAAGATGGTGGATTCCCAACTCGGAGGCTACATCTTGGTGAACTAGAAGCATTCTGGTGGTGGTGGTGAAGCTGGGAATGGTGGCTCGAAGTCCAGTCACCCCGTGGCTGCAGATTTCTTTCTGGGCTCCACAGCTTCTTCCCTGGTCTTGGATTCCAAAAGTCTGAACTGGTACTAGTGGAGAAGAAGGGCCAGGAGGGCTGAAGGAAGACCCTGCATTTCTGCACACAGAACAAAGAACTCTTCTGAAGGGAAGGAGGCAGCCACTTCCGAGAAAGGAGGAAATCCTTCCAGGAACCTTGGGTGTTCAACTCACCACTCAAATCCTCCTCCATCAGAGGAAACCTGGGAGAATTCAGGAAGGAGGAGTGAATTTGCTCTATACCATACTTGGCAATAAAAGCAATACCTTCTCCTTTTCCAGGTCCATCTGGCAGGTGGAAACTGCTTTCTTGGAGGAAGAGAGAACCAACCCCCCTAAACTGAATGGTTGCCTGCTGGATCCCGTCCTCTCCCAATGATGGTAAGGAAAGGGTGCCAGTCCCTCCTGAATATCATCATGGAAATGTCCATCGATGAAGGAGTGGAACCTGAAAGGAAATCCAAAATCTATCCCGCTCAGGCTTTTGCAGCGCTGCAAGGATCTCACAGTGGAAAGAGGCGACAAACCCTGGTGGAAGTGACCAATCCCCTGTTGGCCATGCCAGGCCCAGGAAAAGTCTTCTGGGTGGATGAGAATCAATCCTTGAGTAGCGTTGACTCGGAATACAACATGGGATCTATCCAGAGGGATCTAAACTTCTTGGAAGACACCACCTCCTTGTAGGAAATGGTTCTGGCCAACCAGCCAGCTCTGAGGATGACCCCCACTTTTATCGGCCTGAGACGGCCTAATCCGGCCATGCAGGTGTTGACAACCCACAAACAGGAAGTCCACAATCATTCCCCAGTCAGCTTCCGAGAGGGGCGCAGGGCATTGGACACATCCCTGGCACAAGAATTGTAGCCTTCAGGCAACACCTTTAGAACATGGCAAGAACCAAAGGCCTCCTGGAGCTGAACAAAATCCAGTTGTTGTACGACCAGATGAGGGCAGAAGATGAATCTTCTCTGGAATCTGCTCCTCCTCACTTGCAAGACCTTGAGAATAGTTCCCAGCAGGAAGAGTCGTCCTTGCCCCAGGAAGCAGCTTCCACCTTCCCCAGTGGCCTCCATCCCCCATTGCTCTCCAGGCGCCAGAGTTTAGAAACGCAGTATCTGCAGCACCACCGTCAGAAACCCAGTCTGCCTTCAAAGGCCTAGCATGCCTGCTGGATGATTTGCAAGGAGCCGGATGGAACAGCAGCTACAGGAGCACAGGTTGTATCAGAAGCACCTCTTCCTCCAGAAGCAATCCCAGCTGCAGACCTACTTCAACCAGATGCAGATTGCTGAGAGCACCTATTACTAACACAGCCAACTTGCCCTCCCTTGCCACAAGGAACCCCCGTCTCCTCTTCCTCTTCCTCCTCCTCCTCCTCCTGCTCCTCCTCTTTCCCAGTTCGGCTTGGTGCAGCCTTTGAGCCCCGTCATGGAGCCCCCCTTTGACGAAGACATGCAATACGACCATTTCCTCAGTCAGTATCAGAAGCTGCAGCTTGACCTGCAGCCTCCCCGCTGCCCTCCAAGGATCCCCCCATGTTCCGTCGGGGATGCACTATCCGTAACAGACTTGTGAAGGGCCGCTGGGCCTCTCACCCACCCTAGATTATGCTAGCTAGCCCCAGTATCACCTGGACCCCAACCAGAACGAAATCAATGACAAAAGTCCCGAGGGGCTCGGAACCTCCCGGCTCTCAGTCCCAGGGCCGCCGATAGACGGGTATTACTGGGAGCCCCGTACCGGGCCCGGTGAAATTGACCAATTAGAGGGCCCGCAGCCAGCAGCTCCTTGCACATGCGCAGACTGTCACCTCAGAAAAGAAAAAGACCGGGCCCTTTTGCGCATGTGCAAGGAGCTGCAAATTTGGCACCAGAAGGCCGGGGCCCCTAATTGTTCCAAAAGTTGTGAGAAGAGGAAGATGAGCTTCCTTCTTAGCGCCTTTCAAGTTTTCCGGCAACTGCAGCGCCCCGCCCGGCTGGAGCTTCCCTGGCGGCTGCAGCAGGTGAGCTTTGGGGCTGGTGGGAGGGTAGCGGCAGCAGAAGGGCAGCACGCAGCGGGAGGGTGATGGCGGCAGCAGCGACAGCCGCAGATGACAGTCAGGTGGGCAAAGCTAAGTGAAATTATACGGCGGAATAAAAATAACGGCAACAGGTTGGCAGGTTGGGAAGGCTACGGGAATCGCTTCAGGAGGCGGTGAGGTCTCGAAGACCCAAAACCCAGCCAGTCGCTCGCAGCCAGTCAGCGGAGAGATGCGGCAGCCAAGGGGAAGCGACAACAGCTGCTGCCATTCTCACTTCAGTTGTTTTGGGTAACCTTATTAACTTCCCCTTCCCGCACTCCTCATGGCTGGGTGCTCTTGGCTTTCCCGCTTCCCAAGCTTGGCCACCGCAGCTAAGCAGAGCCTGAACGAGAGAGTATCTCTCCCCCTCGCTCCCTCCCCCCGCCGCCCCGGCTTCGGTCACCAGCAGCCCAGCCCCCCGTTCTACGGGAAACCAATAGGGATACACAGCGCAGCCGCTTCGCTCTTCAAACAAAACAGGAGGCGACTCCGAATGCCACGCATGCGCCGAGGGGGGGAACAGAGTGGATGCAACTGCCTGCTTCCCCTTTTAAGATTAGGTGCGTCGGATGGGCGGCGGTGCGACCTGCTTGCCACGTCGGGAATATTATGCCTCCTCTTCCCCCTCCCACGACGTATTTGGGAGATTAGCCCGTAAAGCTAACGCTCTCCGAGGAGAATGCAGCCTTCTCCTATCTTTGGATTCTAAAATATTTAGAGCTATTTATTTGTTGTTGCTTGTTTTTATATTTTCCCAATTCCCCTAGGGCAGTGTTTCCCAACCTTGACAACTTGAAGATATTTAGACTTCAATTTCCAGAATTCCCCAGCCAGCGAATGCTGGCTGGGGAATTCTGGGAGTTGAAGTCCAGATATCTTCAAGTTGCCAAGGTTGGGAAGCACTGCTCTAGGGACACTGGGCGGCTAGCTATCCAAGGGGGGCGGCAAAACTTTAGTAGACTCGGGTTCAGTTGCAGCGTGGGAAGCCCGGTTTCAGACGGCTTCTTTTAATACGGCACAGATCGAACATGTCAAACTACACTGCTCAAAAAATAATAATAAAAGGGAACACTCAAACAACACATTATAACTCCAAGGAAATCAAACTTCTGTGACATCAAACTGTCCACTTAGGAAGCAACACTGATTGACAATCAATTTCACATGATGTTGTGCACATTCAATTTTGTACAGAAGAAAGTATTTAATGAGAATATTTCATTCATTCAGATCTAGCATGTGTTATTTGCGTGTTCCCTTTATTGTTTTGAGCAGTATATTTACTGCAATTGCCACTAGTTTTTTCTCATCATTCCTGTCATCCATCTCCTCTCACTTATGACTGTATGACTATAACTTGCTGCTTGTATCCTTAAGATTTTTATTAACATTGATTGTATCCTTTTTTTTTAATTAGATTTTTTTTAAAAAAATTATTTACAAATATACAAAACATAAAAAGGATAATCAAAATAAGTTTCCTCATTGCTTATTTGACCCCTATGGCAATCATTAAGTGTTGTACCTCATGATTCTTGACAAATATATATTTTCTTTCTTTAAAAAAAAATATTTTATTGATTTTTAATTTTGAGACAAAACAAAAACACAGACAAAACACAGAACATTAAAAAGGAGCCAAAACCGCTTCATTCTTCTCAGAAGTCTCCAGGATTCTTACAAGTCATATTAAGAGAGAGAAAAGGGTAAATAAAGAGAAAATGTCAGCTATATATAACACTAAACTACTAATTACAGAAATTACATGATTTTATACCATCTGATATAGAAATATACTATTACATAAGTATTCTTTTATATAACCAATCATAAAACTTATACCAAATTTTATTATATTCCGATTCTTCTTGTCCTTTTAACCACCTTGTCATCATATCCATTTCAGCGCAATCAGTAATCCTATTGATTATTTCTTCTTCTTTTGGAATTTCAACATCCTTCCATCTTTGTGCCTAGCTAGCCTGGCTGCTAAGATATGTATTAATAGATATTTAGTTTCTTTTTTAAATTTTTAAAATTTTTGAGAGCGTATACCTAGTACAAAAAATTCTGGAGTCTTTCCCACTTCATCTTGTATATTTTCTTTTATGTGCACAGAGAGCATATGCACCAAAGGCAAATTCCTTGTGTGTCCAATCACATTTGGCCGATAAAGAATTATATCAGCGAGGTATGAGCTGTAGCAATGAGGGAAAGGCAGTGGATTTACTAGGGCAAAGGTGGAGAACACGGGTTTCTCTTAAATTCCCAGCTTTTCCCTATTTGGCTGCCCTGGGTTGGATTTGAAAATTATTTTGCTAGTGGTTTCTTGCCCAAACCCCCAAAATTTTAACCATAGATTGTCTACAGTCGACCTCCACATTTTTAAGAAGAGTATGTAAGCACACCACTGTGCCTACCATCCCTATTGTCCTCTTTTATCGTTTCTTTTTACTTATGTTTTTGCAAACTACTACTATCCCATACCTGTCTGACAAATGGCGGGGGGGGGGCAGACACTTAGGCTGTATGGGGCCCCAAAATTCCTGATGGTGGCCCTGCTCAGTCCAGTTACGACACCTTAAACCTTGCCCAGTTGCTTGGGCTCTTGGATTGTGAAATGATGAAGATGGTGGATTCCCAACTCGGAGGCTACATCTTGGTGAACTAGCAGCATTCTGGTGGTGGTGGTGGTGAAGCTGGGAATGGTGGCTCGAAGTCCAGTCACCCCATGGCTGCAGATTTCCATCTGGGCTCCACAGCTTCTTCCCTGGTCTTGGATCCCAAAAGTCTGAACTGGTACTAGTGGAGAAGAGGGGCCAGGAGGGCTGAAGGAAGACCCTGCATTTTCGCACACAGAACAAAGAACTCTTCCGAAGGGAAGGAGGAGGCAGCCTTCTTCCGAGAAAGGAGGAAATCCTTCCAGGAACCTTGGGTGTTCTACTCACCACTCAAATCCTCCTCCCTCTGAGGAAACCTGGGAGAATTCAGGAAGGAGGAGTGAATTTGCTCTATACCATACTTGGCAATAAAAGCAATACCTTGTTGTTGTTTTTTAATTTTTATTTTCCCCATTGGAAATCTGACTGAGATGTCGTGGACACAGAAAGCCAGTCAGGAATGTAGGATGCCCAGGGCTTGAGATATCGGTTTGCTAAGCTAGCCTAGGCTGTAGGTCAGAGGTGGGGAGCCATGGCTCTCTTAGGACCTGTGAACTTCAACTCCTAGAGTTCCTGAGAGTTGCAAGTCCACGAGTCATAAAAGGGCCATTGTTTCTTAACCCTGTGTAGATATTCTTCAGAAGGACTTGCAGGAACTCTTTGAACTTTGTGGGTTTTTTGTTGACCAGATGACTGGCAGGGAACACTGAACCTTTGCACATCTCGAGAATTCCCTCAGTCCACCTTGGAATCCAACTTGGAGTCAACACGTAGGATCAGCAAGCAAGGCAATCCAGGAGTCCGAAGCTAAAGCAGCATCTAAGCCACCTTTGGGAAGAACTTGATCACTGGACAAATTCTTCTAAGCTGCCCTTTGTAGCTTTTTTCTTTTCTTTTCTTTTCTTTTTTAGAGGAATCAAATCTTTTTGGACTTCAAGAGTGTGTGTTGATGGTTGTTCTTGGGCTTTGCATATTTGGGCAATTATTTAGGGGTGTAGTGTTTTAAGGACAAAGCATCATGCAGATAAAAGTATAAATTCCAGTTCTGGTGGCGGCTGAAGAAGCTGGAGGGAAGAGCTCCGCCACTGGCAACAATAGCTAACATCTATTAACAACATCAGAAAGCATGCGGAGAGAAACAGTGAGTCAGCATAAGATGGCATTCGGACACGACGGGTGAGTGGCGGCTGAACTTATTGAGCCGAGGAGGATGTCGAAGGTGTATTCCAAATGACAAAAAGTGGTGACCAGAAATGGAGCCGGTTGGGACTCTCTCTGTGGGAGGAACTCTTGGGACCATTTGGTTGAGGGGCCTCAGTGAAAATATATTGGAAGAATATACAGAATTGGCTGCAAGACATAATTAAATGTCAAATAGAATTTAAACCTGAACTTTTCCTCTTGGAGATAATTAGAGCAAAATACATCAGAATATCAAAGTACTTGAGGCTACACATGTGCAACATTGGAAAAGAGACAGTAGCCCACCAGAGGGTCTAGTGATTCAAAAATTATTTGAATGTGCAGAGATGGACACACTCACATTAGAGTTAAAGGATAAGGATGATCCAGAATACCATGTGATTGGTATGAATGGATAGATAATAGAAAGAGGAACTATAAATGTACATAGAGTTATATTGTAAAAAAAAAAGTATTCAATGTACTGATTATTGATTTCAATTGTATGTATAATGTCACAGACTTATTATATGATAAAGCTATGTAAAGGAAAATTGTATAATAAAAATAAACTTTAAAAAACCCACAATATAGAAGTAAACAAGATTTGCCAGAAAGGTTAATATTAAACAGCCCAACCAACAAACCACCAGGAGCATGGAGATCCATGTTTGGATCCTAGTTTGGAGATTAGAGGGTCCACGTTGAAAACCTGACTGTTTGCTGTGTGGTTTGGGGAAATGCCATTCGCTCCAGCTCCTTGACTGGGACTATTGGACTACCTGTTAAACAAGCTTGCAGTGCTGTCCAGAAGTTTAAAAAATTCAAAACAATCTTGGGCTACATTAAGGAAATGTTGTGCCCAGATCATGGAAAGAAATTATTCCCCATTTTAGTCTGTACCAATTAGTCTACACTTAAGTGGCTTCTCCAGTTCTTGGCACCACAGTTGAAAGTGGATATATACATATACATATAAGTATATTATTATTATTTTTTGTTCAAAAATATATATATATATAAAGAAACTCAATCAATAATCTTAATTTTAAAAATCTATAATTAAATTTAATGATAATGTAATCTTCAAGTGTGGCTTTTCTGCTTAGATCTTGTAACAGTTAGAGCTTTTTATATTTTGTATTAGTTAGACTTCTATGATAAGCGGAGCAATAGTAGCTCCTTAAATGTTCAATGTTGTATGTCTTTGTTCGTTTTACTTTGAAAATAATAAAAATATTTTATAAAAAAAAAAGAAAGTGGAAAAGCTGCCTGGAGGGTAGGTTTTCATTTCCAGAATTTTTATGAACACTGAGCATCTTGAGTTATTAAGAAGAACTGGGATGAACAGTTCTCTGCTGAAACCAAGGCTCTAAAACATGAAATTAAAAGGAAAGTTCAGACTGAACATGAGGAAGAATATCTTGGCGGCAAGTGGTGTTATGTCTGGAACAGTCTCCCTGAAACAATGGTAGCCTGCCCCTCAAGGAATGTTTCAATTGGTTGGCAAGCTGGAAATGGTTTAGTGGCCTCCTGAACTCAGAAGGTGGACTATACCAGAATCTTTTGAACTTGGTAGTTTTAAGATCTGTGGGCTTCAACTCCTAGAATACCCCAGCCAGTATATATTTTAAAATTGCCAAGAATAAGAAACACTGACCTAGATAGGGAAGCAAAACTGAGTGGCTCTGGGCTTGGGGTTCTTCTGGGTCCACAGAGAATTGCCACCTTTGGTCTTGGATGGGGTGATACTGCCCCAAATAGGCCTAGTGCATAATGTGGAGTTTCTCCTGAACTTGTGACTCTTGCTTGAAGAGCAGGTAGCAGTCATGGCCAAGAGGGCCTTTGTACAACTACAGTTTGCACACCAATTATGTCCTTCCCTGGACCAACGATCCTTACTCACAGTCACCCATGCAGCCAGCTCATAGTTGATGTTATAGCTGTTAAGAGGTCAAGCAGAATGAGGATGGATACACTACCCCCATCTCCCATTACCAGGTCTGAATCCTCATTGAAAGGGATCCAGATAATCCATTCCATCCAGGACCTTCTGCAGCTGGAAGGTTGGAAACTGGATGAAATTGTCCAAGCAGATGGGATCCAGTGATAGGTTTTCTTAAAGGAGGGGGTTAATTGGGCCCCATAATACAATTAGATATAAAGAATTATTGGATCAGCAAATGAATATAAAAACAACAAGGGAAGAATTGGAGCAAAATGGTAAGAAACTAGATTGGTGGACATACCTACAATTAAAAGATGCATATCAAAAAGACAAAAGGGAATATGGTTTTCAGATAGGGAGAGGTGAATTGGACAGGACACTATTAAAAAATGATGAAAAATTGATTGGCAAAATATACAAAGTTTTGATTCGTTATGAGACAGAAGTGGAAATCGTAAAAGAGAGTATGATAAGCTGGGGAATGAATTTTGGCTACACAATTGAACTAGAAAAATGGGAAAAATTATGGACTAATAATTGGCGGATGACAAAATTGACTGCATTCAAGGAAAACCAATTAAAAATGTTTTACAGGTGGCACCTATCACCGGAAAGATGATCAAAAATGTTCCCAAAAACTTCCCCACTATGCTGGGAGTGCAAAAAAGAAAGAGGCACGTTCTACCACCAATGGTGGACATGTGTACAAGCAAAACATTTCTGGAATAAAAGAGCAAACCGGTTAAAAGAAATAGTAAAAGAAGAAATTGAAAAAAAAACCAGAATTGTATTTATTGGGTATTTTTAATTTAAAAAAATAGAAAAAGAGGTAAGATATTTAATTACAGTATATACATACTAACAGCTGCCAGGACAGTACGCCCAACAATGGAAAATAGACAAACCACTGGAAGAAAATATAGTAATTAAAAAAATAATGGACTGTGCGGAGATGGACAGGCTATCTAAAAGATTAGAGGGAAAAGAAGATTCAGATTATTATAAAATATGGGCAAAATTTTATGATTGGTTGAAGAAAAGAGCAACAAAGAAATAAAAATTTACGCAAAGCAACACGTCAAATAAAAGAATTGAAAAATTAATACTATGTGAAAGAAAGAAGTAAAATTCTCTGATCGAACACCTAAAAAGTGGGGAAACTTTCATTTCCCAAATGTTGTATGTGTATGTTTTTGTGTATGTTTTTTTCTTTTTTATCTTATATTTGAAAACAAACAAACAAATAAAATAAAATAAAAAATAAAGGAGGGGGTAAACCAGGTCTTGTGTAAAAGCTGAAATGTCTTCTCCTCTAGTGATGTATGATACACCTATCAGGACTCACCCACTAGCCACAATCATGGAGGCTTTCACAGCATCAAGGGCCCCGTCCACTTCACCAGGACCAAACTGTTCCCAGATAATAGGGCCTCCCCATGGGCATCTCTCACAAGGACTATTTCCACACACGGGAATGAATCTGAGTGATTTATATACCGTTGTGATTCAGCCTGCGGCTCCTCAGGGACCGGCTGCGTCTCTGCCGGATCCATGCCCAGAGGAGGAGGACAGTGAACAGGAGGGGGAGGACCAGGCAGACGGGGGAGAGGAACGTCAGGAAGAGGAGGAGGGAGAGCAGCCTGAGAGCCCCCCCGGGGGGGGCTCTCCCCAGCGAGCAGCATGGACTTACTTAATGAGGAAGCACAGGCTATAATTGACATGAGACAGCGACCTGCAGCTCAGAGATGGGACCAATTAGAAAGGTTTTTTATGTTATATTTGAAAACAAACAAACAAATAAAATAAAATAAAAAATAAAGGAGGGGGTAAACCAGGTCTTGTGTAAAAGCTGAAATGTCTTCTCCTCTAGTGATATATGATACACCTATCAGGACTCACCCACTAGCCACAATCATGGAGGCTTTCACAGCATCAAGGGCCCCGTCCACTTCACCAGGACCAAACTGTTCCCAGATAATAGGGCCTCCCCATGGGCATCTCTCACAAGGACTATTTCCACACACGGGAATGGATCTGAGTGATTTATATACTGTTGTGATTCAGCCTGCGGCTCCTCAGGGACCGGCTGTGTCTCTGCCAGATCCATGCCCAGAGGAGGAGGACAGTGAACAGGAGGGGGAGGACCAGGCAGACGGGGGAGAGGAACGTCAGGAAGAGGAGGAGGGAGAGCAGCCTGAGAGCCCCCCCCGGGGGGGGGGGGCTCTCCCCAGCGAGAATCATAGACTTACTTAACGAGGAAGCACAGGCTATAATTGACATGAGACAGCGACCTGCAGCTCAGAGATGGGACCAATTAGAAAGGTTTTTTATGTTATATTTGAAAACAAACAAACAAATAAAATAAAATAAAAAATAAAGGAGGGGGTAAACCAGGTCTTGTGTAAAAGCTGAAACGTCTTCTCCTCTAGTGATGTATGATACACCTATCAGGACTCACCCACTAGCCACAATCATGGAGGCTTTCACAGCATCAAGGGCCCCGTCCACTTCACCAGGACCAAACTGTTCCCAGATAATAGGGCCTCCCCATGGGCATCTCTCACAAGGACTATTTCCACACACGGGAATGAATCTGAGTGATTTATATACCGTTGTGATTCAGCCTGCGGCTCCTCAGGGACCGGCTGCGTCTCTGCCGGATCCATGCCCAGAGGAGGAGGACAGTGAACAGGAGGGGGAGGACCAGGCAGACGGGGGAGAGGAACGTCAGGAAGAGGAGGAGGGAGAGCAGCCTGAGAGCCCCCCCGGGGGGGGGGCTCTCCCCAGCGAGAATCATGGACTTACTTAACGAGGAAGCACAGGCTATAATTGACATGAGACAGCGACCTGCAGCTCAGAGATGGGACCAATTAGAAAGGTTTTTTATGTTATATTTGAAAACAAACAAACAAATAAAATAAAATAAAAAATAAAGGAGGGGGTAAACCAGGTCTTGTGTAAAAGCTGAAACGTCTTCTCCTCTAGTGATGTATGATACACCTATCAGGACTCACCCACTAGCCACAATCATGGAGGCTTTCACAGCATCAAGGGCCCCGTCCACTTCACCAGGACCAAACTGTTCCCAGATAATAGGGCCTCCCCATGGGCATCTCTCACAAGGACTATTTCCACACACGGGAATGAATCTGAGTGATTTATATACCGTTGTGATTCAGCCTGCGGCTCCTCAGGGACCGGCTGCGTCTCTGCCGGATCCATGCCCAGAGGAGGAGGACAGTGAACAGGAGGGGGAGGACCAGGCAGACGGGGGAGAGGAAAGTCAGGAAGAGGAGGAGGGAGAGCAGCCTGAGAGCCCCCCCGGGGGGGGGCTGTCCCCAGCTAGTAGCCTGGACTTATTTGACGAAGAAGCACAAGCTATAATTGACATGAGACAGCGACCTGCAGCTCAGAGATGGGACCAATTAGAAAGGTTTTTTATGTTATATTTGGAAAAAAAACAACAAATAAAATAAAATAAAAAATAAAAGAGGGGGTAAACCAGGTCTTGTGTAAAAGCTGAAATGTCTTCTCCTCTAGTGATGTATGATACACCTATCAGGACTCACCCACTAGCCACAATCATGGAGGCTTTCACAGCATCAAGGGCCCCGTCCACTTCACCAGGACCAAACTGTTACCAGATAATAGGGCCTCCCCATGGGCATCTCTCACAAGGACTATTTCCACACACGGGAATGAATCTGAGTGATTTATATACCATTGTGATTCAGCCTGCGGCTCCTCAGGGACCGGCTGCGTCTCTGCCGGATCCATGCCCAGAGGAGGAGGACAGTGAACAGGAGGGGGAGGACCAGGCAGACGGGGGAGAGGAAAGTCAGGAAGAGGAGGAGGGAGAGCAGCCTGAGAGCCCCCCCGGGGGGGGGGCTCTCCCCAGCGAGAATCATGGAGTTACTTAACGAGGAAGCACAGGCTATAATTGACATGAGACAGCGACCTGCAGCTCAGAGATGGGACCAATTAGAAAGGTTTTTTATGTTATATTTGAAAACAAACAAACAAATAAAATAAAATAAAAAATAAAGGAGGGGGTAAACCAGGTCTTGTGTAAAAGCTGAAACGTCTTCTCCTCTAGTGATGTATGATACACCTATCAGGACTCACCCACTAGCCACAATCATGGAGGCTTTCACAGCATCAAGGGCCCCGTCCACTTCACCAGGACCAAACTGTTCCCAGATAATAGGGCCTCCCCATGGGCATCTCTCACAAGGACTATTTCCACACACGGGAATGGATCTGAGTGATTTATATACTGTTGTGATTCAGCCTGCGGCTCCTCAGGGACCGGCTGTGTCTCTGCCAGATCCATGCCCAGAGGAGGAGGACAGTGAACAGGAGGGGGAGGACCAGGCAGACGGGGGAGAGGAACGTCAGGAAGAGGAGGAGGGAGAGCAGCCTGAGAGCCCCCCCGGGGGGGGGCTCTCCCCAGCGAGAATCATGGACTTACTTAACGAGGAAGCACAGGCTATAATTGACATGAGACAGCGACCTGCAGCTCAGAGATGGGACCAATTAGAAAGGTTTTTTATGTTATATTTGAAAACAAACAAACAAATAAAATAAAATAAAAAATAAAGGAGGGGGTAAACCAGGTCTTGTGTAAAAGCTGAAACGTCTTCTCCTCTAGTGATGTATGATACACCTATCAGGACTCACCCACTAGCCACAATCATGGAGGCTTTCACAGCATCAAGGGCCCCGTCCACTTCACCAGGACCAAACTGTTCCCAGATAATAGGGCCTCCCCATGGGCATCTCTCACAAGGACTATTTCCACACACGGGAATGGATCTGAGTGATTTATATACTGTTGTGATTCAGCCTGCGGCTCCTCAGGGACCGGCTGTGTCTCTGCCAGATCCATGCCCAGAGGAGGAGGACAGTGAACAGGAGGGGGAGGACCAGGCAGACGGGGGAGAGGAACGTCAGGAAGAGGAGGAGGGAGAGCAGCCTGAGAGCCCCCCCAGGGGGGGGGCTCTCCCCAGCGAGAATCATGGACTTACTTAACGAGGAAGCACAGGCTATAATTGACATGAGACAGCGACCTGCAGCTCAGAGATGGGACCAATTAGAAAGGTTTTTTTATGTTATATTTGAAAAAAAACAAACAAATAAAATAAAATAAAAAATAAAGGAGGGGGTAAACCAGGTCTTGTGTAAAAGCTGAAACGTCTTCTCCTCTAGTGATGTATGATACACCTATCAGGACTCACCCACTAGCCACAATCATGGAGGCTTTCACAGCATCAAGGGCCCCGTCCACTTCACCAGGACCAAACTGTTACCAGATAATAGGGCCTCCCCATGGGCATCTCTCACAAGGACTATTTCCACACACGGGAATGAATCTGAGTGATTTATATACCGTTGTGATTCAGCCTGCGGCTCCTCAGGGACCGGCTGCGTCTCTGCCGGATCCATGCCCAGAGGAGGAGGACAGTGAACAGGAGGGGGAGGACCAGGCAGACGGGGGAGAGGAAAGTCAGGAAGAGGAGGAGGGAGAGCAGCCTGAGAGCCCCCCGCGGGGGGGGCTGTCCCCAGCTAGTACCCTGGACTTATTTGACGAAGAAGCACAAGCTATAATTGACATGAGACAGCTACCTGCAGCTCAGAGATGGGACCAATTAGAAAGGTTTTTTATGTTATATTTGAAAAAAAAACAAATAAAATAAAATAAAAAATAAAAGAGGGGGTAAACCAGGTCTTGTGTAAAAGCTGAAATGTCTTCTCCTCTAGTGATGTATGATACACCTATCAGGACTCACCCACTAGCCACAATCATGGAGGCTTTCACAGCATCAAGGGCCCCGTCCACTTCACCAGGACCAAACTGTTCCCAGATAATAGGGCCTCTCCATGGGCATCTCTGACAAGGACTATTTCCACACACGGGAATGGATCTGAGTGGTTTATATACTGTTGTGATTCAGCCTGCGGCTCCTCAGGGACCGGCTGCGTCTCAGCCAGATCCATGCCCAGAGGAGGAGGACAGTGAACAGGAGGGGGAGGACCAGGCAGACGGGGGAGAGGAACGTCAGGAAGAGGAGGAGGGAGAGCAGCCTGAGAGCCCCCCCGGGGGGGGCTCTCCCCAGCTAGTAGCCTGGACTTATTTGACGAAGAAGCACAGGTTATAATTGACATGAGACAGCGACCTGCAGCTCAGAGATGGGACCAATTAGAAAGGTATTTGCACCACTGAATTGGCAACAGCTGGGTTTGTGTGTGGTTCTCCTCAGCAGGGTTTAAAAGGCAGGCCCGCCCTTGCAGCCTTTTGGAGTGTTATCAACTGGAAGTTCTGTGACCCTGCTTTGCTTCTCGGCGTCTCTGATCTTGGCTTGTGGCCTAGAAGTCTGGAAGACTTGGGGGAGGCGTGGGTTTGTTATCTCCAGCGTTGTTTTTGACAGCAAGAATCCTGTTTTCTTTCATGGCCTTCGTGAAACCTCTGTGAAGTTCCAGCGTATTCCTGTCCGTAAGAACAGTTTCTGTTACCTGTGTTTGCTTTGAATTAGATAAACTGCCTTTGCTTTTTACCAGTGTGTCTGGATTCTCTTTTTGGTTGGTGTTGGCTTCTGGAGGGACCCAGACAGAACATATACCACTTCACAGTGCACCAAAGCCCTCTCTAAGCAGTTTACAGATTGAGCATGGTGCCCTCAACAAGTTGGGTCCTCATTTTACTGACTTTTGGAAGGATGAAGGTTTGAGTTGGTCATGGTCAAACTGTTGGCAGTGGGCAGAATTAGCTTGCAATACTACCTGCTAACTACTGTGCCACACTTAGTGAGAGATCTGCAGAGATACCTATCAGTTTCAAAATTAATAGCATTGCACAGTCAAACATGCATATGCTCATGAATTGCTAAATAATAATCTATTTCTATTCTTCTATAATCTAAATCGGTACATAAACAAAAGTTCAAGATCTGGGGGTTTTCAACCCTGGATTTCTATGAGAGATTAAGGGGGAGGAAAATCAGTATAACACAACCCATGTTCTTCTATCACAATAGCTTTATCTTTTGATCAGGGGCTCGGGGGTGGGTGGGTGTTCAACTGGAAGATCCAGCAAACTGAAACCCTTTGAAAACCCCTCATCTAGATAAGTCTAGATAAACTGTGAACTTTAACTAGGAGACCAATATGCTTTAATTGTTATAGAAATTAAGGAATATGCATCTTTGCTCAAGAAATAGATGAAGTAGTGTGAAAAATTAACAGCTGAAAACGAGGGACAAACATTTCATCTGGCATTCTCCAGTGGGATTATAAATTAATCCACTTAGCTTCACATGGAAAGGATGGCCAGATAGATAAATTAATAATACTGCAAAATTACACATACTGGGAAAAGCTGAACTAACTATAATTTGTGTCACAGTACTGGAGTGGAAATCTCTGCTAATGAGAGGAGTAACAGGAAGGGGACTGACTGTGCTACATTCAGGTTTCCTTTTTATAACAAAAGGCAACAAGTTGTTAACACCTCATTTTTGGAGGCTCTGCGACCTAGTTGATGAGAATCTGGGAAGATAATTAAAGAGGGATGAATTAAAGATCAACTTAGAAAGTGCCAGGATGGCAGGAGCAATATTTAGAATTGTAGCCTCATTAGTGCAGAAAAAAATTAATGAGCTGAGCTGTATGACTGTCGTTATTTGTTCAAGCTTGTCAAATCCAAAATTCTTTTCAGTATAAAACTGTATGCAGCAATAAGCAACAGAGAGCAAGAATCCAGAAATGAAATAATGCATGCAACAATAGAATTTACTCCTGAACTGTTCTTACTGGGAATTTTCAAAAAGGAATATAGCAAGGGGGGAAAGTAGTACTTGATATTGCACGACGGCAGCTAGGATCATCTTTGCCCAATTTTGGAAAAACACTGAAATACTTCCAGAAAAAAACAATAATAAATAAAATTTACAATTGCTCCGAGATGGATAAATTTACATTGGAATTAAGAGTCAAAAGGAATCAGATTACTACGAAACGTGGAAATACTGGTACAAACGGATTAAACTAAGAAAAACAAATAGGAAAAGTATAGGTGATATTAATTATTAACAATTAGCAGCAATGTAAATTGTAAATATATAAATAAAAAGATATAAAAATTATGCAAATGTAAACAGGAATATATAACTATATTGATTACTGAATTGTTGAAATAATTCTTGAACAAAAGTATTGTGATGAAATACAGGTATATGACTGTTTATTTTTCTTTTTTATGAATCAATGCAGAATTACTAAAAGTATAATTATGTCATTGTTTTTTAAAGAAAATGTTCTTAAAAACCAATAAACTTTATTTTTTAATAAACGGATGCTTCTTAGATAATTCATCCCTGTTACAATCCACCTTTAAAAGAAAAAAGTGAAATAAAAATGGAATAAAATCTTGGAGAAGATTAAGCGTAATCCCAAAATTCTTCTACATATTTTTTTTTCTAAATGGGATGATACTGAAATGTCCTTCTGTTTATGTATTTATTTATTTATCAGAATAGGGGAAAATATTTTTTTATCATTCAACAACAATGCCCAATGGAAGGAATCCAAATATAGCCCTGCTTAGACCCACTGAAATAAATGGAAATTATTTCCCCCTGTTGTGGCAGCAAAGTCAAGAATATCAGAATCAAATGTGGCGGAGGGGTGGAAGTCAAGGTCAGCATCAGGAAAACCTGGAAGCTCTGAAGAGGAAGAGGGAATGGAGCTGGCAGACATAGAGATGAACCTAGCTCAAATCAAGACTAGCTCAAATCTTCCCTAAAACTAAGCCAAACTGCTGGAGATGCGCAAACACGGACTGAACATTTTTCCATATGTGGTGGACATGTCAAAAAATAAAAACATTATGGATCAAAATTAGAAGCTGGATTTATGAAATCACGAAAATTAACCTTCTACTCAAACCAGAGATTTTCTTATTAGGGATAATAGATGTAAAACTCAAGAAAAAAGAATACCACCTGATACAACATACTGTAACAGCATGTAGAATCACTATAGCCCAAAACTGGAAAAAAGAAGAAGTACCAACAGATAGAGATCTGATTAAGAAAATGCTAGACTGTGCTGAATTTGACTCTTTAACGCAAAAAATGAAAAATAATATGAAAATACAAGACACAGATATATGGGACAATTTCTACAACTGGATTAACGGCAGGGGGAGAGAGAAGAAAAAACCTGACTGAATTAAAAAAAACAATCAAATAAAACACAACCAAATAAACAAATTTGGATATACAAAAACTTCACAAATAGGGAGAAAGTAATATTTTATTTACTCGCTGATTCCTTTTCAACCGAATTAACATTATTATCTCAATAAATAAACAAAAAAAGAGATTAAAATTATTTATAATTATAATAATGACAATACCAACTACAACACTTAGAATAGAAATACTGAGATACGCAACTGTGCAAATCTACAGATATAGGATTTCGCTGATATATACCACCGGGAAAATAAAATAAAGCATAGCTGCAAGCTGGCAGCTGGGATAGGGAGGGGGGATTGTGGGTGTATGTCGATGTGACTGAGAAACGATGACTGTATTCACACTCTATGAACATTCTGATCTGTCAATGTATTGTCTTTTATATCGGTAAATATTTAATAAACATTATTTTTTTTTAAAAAAAAAGAGATGAACCTGGGCTGTCCATTAATCCTCAGATGGAGAGTCAACAGCCCCCAAGTCTGGAAGTGGCTGATGTAGAAGAGTAGGAACAGCTGAGTCCAGTGCCTGATGTGCAGAAGGCATAGGAGAGGAGCACTATGGAAATCCATGGGCCAATCCTTGGGAAGGAAGAACCACTGCTGCTAATGGACCAGAATATCTCTGGGACTGCCTTCTGCTGCATGAATCCCAGCGACAGGTTAGGTCCCACAGAGTTGGCCTTCTCCGGGTCCTGTCGATGAAACAATGTTGTCTGGCGGGACCCAGGGGAAGAGCCTTCTCTGTGGCAGAGAATCAACTCCCCCTGGAGATTAGGACTGCCCCCACCCCTCCTTGCCTTTCGCAAACTCCTTAAAACCCACCTCTGTCATCAGGCATGGGGAAATTGATTCACCTGGGCCATTTCCGCTTTATGTATGGTTTGTATGAGATGCATTATTGTTTTTATATTAAGGATTTTAAATTGTTTTAATTTTGGATTTGTACTGTTTTGTACAAATCAATGGTGAGACCACACTTGGAGTACTGTGTAGAGTTCTGGTCATGGCAATCCATGGTTATCATAGAACCACAAAAGGTGCAAAAAAGGGCAACAATTATGATCAAGGAAATGGAGCACCTCCCTTATGAAACCAGGTTGCAATGCCTTGGTCTCTTTAACCTTGAAAGACGGCGTTTAAGAGGATAAAAGGCAGGGGGCTAGGTTGAGTATACGAGGCTGACAATAATTCCTCTTCTGTCCACACAAACTTGTTAGCTCGTTTAAAAGATATTAAAAGATTTTAAATTGTTTTAATTTTGGATTTGTACTGTTTTGTACAAATCAATGGTGAGACCACACTTGGAGTACTGTGTAGAGTTTTGGTCATGGCAATCCATGGTTATCATAGAACCACAAAAGGTGCAAAAAAGGGCAATAATTATGATCAAGGAAATGGAGCACCTCCCTTATGAAACCAGGTTGCAATGCCTCGGTCTCTTTAACCTTGAAAGACGGCGTTTAAGAGGATAAAAGGCAGGGGACTAGGTTGAGTATACGAGGCAGACAATAATTCCTCTTCTGTCCACACAAACTTGTTAGCCTGCATTGAGAGAGAAACGTTTTGCCAGGGCTGCTGGCACTCCTAATAAAGGAATATTTGAGTTAACTTCAGAAGGTTTGTCGTGTTGGAGGAGCTGAATCAGAATACCCCTCCATTATTATAAACTTTTATAAAATCATCCATTAAGGTGATCTCGGCATCAAACTAACAAACAAACCCTATCTGCTTACAAACATCTAACATCAGAGATAGTCCTCGTTTATTGACTGCCTTGAACAGTGACCATTTGCAATTTCAACAGTGATGAAAAAGTAACTGTGACCAATGCCCACATTAATCACCTTGATATATTTGTAAAGCAAAGGAATGTTGAAGGAAAATTGGAAGCACAATTGCGGTTTCACTTAGTGACCGCATTGCTTAAGGAATGAATTGTTACCATCATTATTAAACTTATTAAAATTTCCTTTAGCAAGTTCCATAAGGTAATTATTGGGGGAGGCGGGTCGGTTTCACCTGAATTTTTTCTTGCATAGCCTCATTGGATTGTCTTCAGGGATAGGAAAATTCTGTCACTTCTTCTCTAGTGTCGTGGTTGGCTCTGGCCCAGCTCCTGCCCCAGGGAATGGGGAGGTGGATGCAGGGGAAAATTCAACATGTCACAGGCCTGTGTTATTGCCGACAGAATCAGTTCAGAGTTTAGTTTCCTCGGACGAAGAAGAAGGTGGGAGTGACTCGGCAGAGGAGGGCTTGGCACATAGCCCAGGCAGTCAATCTTCCTTATCTTCCATTGATTCAGATAATGACGTTTTGGACCCACGCAAGCGCAGAATTATGCGTAGAAGAGACCAAGCAAGAACATATTACAGGAAATAAGGGAGGCCACCTGTGTTTGGGTGGGGCTTCAGTAATTAGGGCTGCTGCTATAAATAGCAGCATGTGGTTTTGGCCATTGTGGAAGAATATCTGATCGGAGTTCGTCAGGAATTCTGTGTCTTCTGGACTTTGTTGCTTTTTCACGCCTTGGAAAACAAAGCAGAGCAACGCGTGTGTGTGTGTGTCTCACTTCGTTGGAAGAAGAAGGGGTGTGAAGTTTCTTCACAGCTGCTAGCTAAGTACTTAATGACTGCTTAAGGGAAATTGTACAGACTACTCGGTTGTTTTGGGACGAGTGCTCTTTGCCATACAAAAAGAGTGCTTTGTTTATTTTGCATTTTGTGATAAAGAACATTGTTTTGAATTTTCAAACGTGTGTGTCTGAAATTTTTATCCTTGAATTTTCGGGAGGCTCCTCTCAGAGACCCCAGCAGAACATCTAGTAATGCATTTTTTTTACTCTTCTGCCTTCATTTGGGTGGGGAATGGAAGACAGCCCCAAATATTGCTTCCCAGAAAACTTGTTGCAACTCCTTGACTGCATATTGGCCAAAGCATTTGGTAAAGGTTGGGATTTTTGAGTTGTTGTTTTTGTTTTTGTTACAAAAGTCTTATTCAAATTTTGGCAGGTTTTCCTAAAGAGATCATCTACCAATGATGACTAAGCCCTTTATAAACTATTTCCTAGAACAGCTTGACACAATGTACTCTGGAGGTTTTTGTTATTGTTATGATGCCAGGACAAAAACGTAAGTTAAATAGCTAATATATGTCAAAAAAGGCTCCATTTTACTCTCTTCTTTTTATTAACAAAGATGATTCATACCTTGGGAAACTGATGAACAATAGTAGCATCCATTGTTTGCTTCACTAATATACTGTTTATCACAAGTTGAAATATTTGTCGATTCAGAAGGCAGGGAAACAAGACAATCTTTCCTCCCGCAAATGCCGATGAAGTTCACACTATAGCGTTCACTCATCTGTTTGTTCATTTTCAGCTGTCTTGATATGCCACTCAAGAGCCGATGCTCTTTGTAAACCATTACAAAATGTAATATTTTCTCTCTTAGAGTACTCTAATTGTTCTCCCTCAGTAGAAAAATACGTAGAACTGCATTGTTCCAGGTTTTAAACAATTGCTGAACACCATAGTATGCTGAACAAGTATAAAAGGAACAGTCCCATATTTTCTCAATAGTTACTTCAGCAATACCTAAATCACTCAATCATAATAAATGTCCCAGCCTTACAAAATGATAACACAGGAAAATTCTGCCGATTGTAAAACACTGTGTCAGCTGAACAAGGCTTCTTGGTGAAGATCAATGGTGACTACCACCGGAACGTTATTGCTTGGAATGATCGCGTGTCATGTTGCACATGATCAGTGTTGCATGCCAGAATGTCATATTAGTGCAACAGATGTTGGTGCTAGATGCCTCATTGCCACTTGATTTATGATATTGTAAAGTCAAGCTGCTGCAGAGTTTAAAATGGGAACTGGAATGTGGAGGTGCAAAGTGGATCAAGAACTCACATCTTTAAAAAAAAGATTGGTAGTTGCCAACATGTAAATGTTGCCAACATGTGGGAAATGTAACCAAAATCTTGCATATATTACCATTTGTGATGAACTTGTGTTAAAACTTCCAAGTGAATAAATCTTTTGTCAGTCAAGGTAAAAATAACCCTGAAAAAAGATCTAATCAAAAGTAATTTTTCTGCATCCTTAGGCAATCTTTCAAACCATTAGAGGGACAGCATACATAGCTATATAAACAACAGAGTGCCCAGATTTCAGGACTTCATTTCATCCAAATCTTTCAAGAGGCTGTGGACACTATTTTTCAGGTAAGTAAAAAAACCTATGTTTTTCTTTGGGATGTTAGCTTCTGCTACATAAGACAGAAATGTTTTCTTTCCCTAAATTGCATGTTGTACATCTCTTTCATAGTTCCAAACTTGGGAAAAATACTTTTTCTTATAAACATTATTCCATTCTGTGGGTTCTTTTTCATGTTGCAAGTTCAATTTGGATACTGGCAGATTATTCTGCATGTTTGCTTTTGCTATATGTGAAAGAAATGTTTTCTTTCCCTAGATGTCATCCTGTATATCTGTTTCATAGTGCAAAGCATGGAGGGGGGAAAGTGCTGTTTTCAAATAATAGTCTTCTTTGCTGTGTTGACCTCTGATTATTCCTAATAAATACATTTCTGGTTTTGTTTCTAATTTGTACTAACATCAGCAAGATTGGCATTTGCACAAACTTGGAAACAAGAAAAGACACCAAATGAAGAGATGGTAAACAGGAAAATGTTAGACTGTGCTAAATTAAGTAAATTAACGTATGAATTACAGGATAAACAAAATAAGAACACAGATTACAAAATTTTCGCATCAATAATTGCAGACAGATTAAAGAAAATATTAAACAAAATTATTCATTCAGATCAAAACGGATTTCTTCCATCTAGAAATATAGCAACAAATACAAGAATGATACTGAACACTATCGAATACTATGATAAACATTACGATAAAACAGTTGCATTAATATTTATGGACTTAAAAAAGGCATTCGATAGTCTTCAGTGGCAATATTTTATAAAGCAAATTGAATATATGAACTTTGGCTTCAAATTTTGTAATCTAATCAAAGCTATTTACACTAACCAATCCGCCAGAATTCTTTTAAATAATGATATCACAGACAAAATATCCATAACAAAAGGTGTACGTCAGGGATGTCCATTAGCTCCACTCATCTTCATTCTAGCAATAGAAACATTTTTTAAAAGTATAAGAAATAATACCCAAATTCAGGGCATTACCGTCAAAAAAGAACAATACAAACTCCAGGCCTTTGCAGATGATATTGTATTCATAGCACAAGACCCAATACAAACCGCACCCACCTTGTTTGGTGAAATAGATAAATTTGGCGAAATATCCGGCCTACAAATTAATAAGACTAAAACCCAAATCCTAACTAAAAACATGACACCAAAGCAGGTGCTCTTTTTGGAAAATTTAATTAATATAAAAGTTACAAAAAAAATTAAATACCTAGGTGTTGTGATTCAGCCTGAGGCTCCTCAGGGACCGGCTGGAGCTCTGCCAGATCCATGTCCAGAGGAGGAGGACAGTGAACAGGAGGGGGAGGACCAGGCAGACGGGGGAGAGGAATGTCAGGAAGAGGAGGAGGGAGAGCAGCCTGAGACCCCCGGGGGGGGCCTCTCCCCAGCTAGTAGCCTGGATTCATTGGATGAAGACGCACAGGCTATAATAGACATGAGGCAGCAACGTGCAGCTCAAAGACAGGGCCAATTAGAAAGGTATTTCCATCCCTGAATTGGCAACAGCTGGGTTTGGGTGTGGTTCTCAGCAGGGTTGAAAAGGCAGGCCCGCCCTTACAGTCTTGTGGAGAGTTATCAACTGGGAGTCCTGTGACCTTGCTTCGATTCTTGGCATCTCTGATCTTGGCTTGTAGCCTAGAAGTCTGGAAGACTTGGGAGAGGCATGGGTTTTATTATCTCCAGCGTTGTTTTTGCCAGCAAGAATCCTGTTTTATTGTCTGGCCTTCGTGAAACCTCTGTGAAGCTTCATAGTGTTCCTGTCTGTAAGAACAGTTTTTGTTACCTGTGTTTGCTTTCAATTATATAAACTGCCTTTGCTTTTTACCAGTGTGTCTGGCTACTCTTTTTGGTTGGTATTGGCATCTGGGGGGAACCAGACAGAATACCTAGGTATATGGATGACCTCAAACTATAGCACTATAAAAAAAGACAATTACGAGCAACTGCTCAAAGAGATACAAAAAGATCTTTCCAGATGGTCCAAATTGAAACTATCCCTCATGGGGAAAATATTTGAAATCAAATCTAATATCCTTCCAAGGTTCCTATACCTATTCCAAGTAACCCCAACAAATTTAAACAAATCATTTTTCAATTCATTGCATAAAGAAATAAGGAAATTTATCTGGACAAAAAAAAAGGTTAGAATAAAATTGAAAAATCTCCAAGACCACAGAACCAAAGGTGGCCTTGGACTTCCTAATTTCTATACATACTATCAGGTTACAATTTTATCAATGATAAGAGACTGGGTTATACTTAAAAATACAAGACTTTTAACTTTAGAGGGCTATGATCTTCTTGCTGGGTGGCATGCATTTCTAACAATGGATTACCATAAAGTACCCAAGTATTTTGGAAAGCAATATTTCCGGAAAACTCTAATAACAATTTGGTATACAATTAAGAAGAATTGTATCTTCAATACCTTCAAATACCCAAATGGCTATCCCCAAACGAATTATTAACCTTTCCCAATCTTTTCTCCCATACCAAAATATTGAGATATCACCAACTACTTGACAAATCTGATCTTCTTATACCAAAACAACAATTACAGGACATAGGGATAAATATCGATTGGCTATCATACTTACAAATTGAATCAAAATACAAAGAACATAAAAAACAATTTGGATTTCAAAATGACAACGCGATAGATGCAATCTGTTTTGGCCCTTCAATAAAAATGATTTCTAAATTATACAATTATTTATTAACACAGGAAAATTGCGAAGAGCAAGTTAAGGGATGTATGATAGCCTGGGCTCAAAACTTTGGTTACATGATTAATTTAACTGAATGGGAGAAAACGTGGACAATAAATTATAAGAGAACTACAGCAATGTCCTATAAAGAAAACCAAATAAAAATGTTCTACCGATGGCATTTGCCCCCAGCAAGACTATCTAAAATGTTTCCTAATTTCCCCCCTAATTGCTGGAAATGTAAAACAAAACCCGGAACATACTATCATACATGGTGGACCTGCATACATGCAAAAAAATATTGGATAACCATTAAAAGGTTAATAGACCAAGTCATGTCAATCAACCTACCATTTAAACCTGAACTATATCTCCTTGGTATATTTAGGCAAAATCTTACGAAAACACAAAAATACCTCATTTTGCAAATCAGCAGCAGCAGCAAGGATTTCATTTGCCCTTTTTTGGAAACGGGAACAAACACCACCACTACTGGTAGTCATCCTGAAAGTTATAGAATGTGCGGAAATGTCAAAAATGGCGCAGCTTCGAGGAACAGGGACTGCTGCACTAATGAGGTTTGCGAGTTGACAACGGTGGTTAGTGTCGTGAGGGAGGAAGGGTGGGGGGACTCCTCGCACATCGCTTTAACTCTGCAGCGAATCCCTCGCTGCGCTTATTTCTTCCTTCCGAGAGAAATCCCGAGGCGGCGACCGTTGCTGAACTTGGCAGAGGCCAGGAGCGGTGGAATGGAGAGGCGGCGTTTTGTGCCTGGAGGACAGCCTGCGACCGAAGGGGAGCGGACAGGTGAGTAACCGGCCGCCTCTTCGACTTCTTCCAATATTTCCAAGAGGGGTTGGATCCGTTTCAGGATACCGTGGGGAAGGAAAAGAACGGGTAGCTCCGAAAGGTGGTGGGGTTTTCCCCCCATTTAATGTTGTTTGTATGTTTGTTGGTATAAAATAAAAAAATAAATTAAAAAAAAGTATAGATGCCACACTGCCCTTTCTTTGCTGGGAGAGCTTTAGGCCTCTAAGCTCTTTTTGTTGTAAAACTGGTTATAGATTTTTTTCTCTTTTTGTTATTTATTTATATAATTAATTCCTTTTTAAAATTTTATAGTGTTGACTCAAAACTAGGCAAAGGATGCCTTACAGACGACCACTAACCGATGCAGAACTTGAAGAGCAAGCCAACGCCTCTTCCGAGGATGACATCACCGAAGAGAACGTGGAGGATTATGTCAGGGCTGGGGACAGCTTCTGATTCAGAAGTGTAAGACCAAGAACCAGATACCCCTCAACCCTGATGCGCAAAACATCCCTTCAAAAAACAGGGATGTCACTTGGTTTTTAGAAAATAACCATAACGGTAGATTGTCTGCTGCAAATGTTATTAGATGTACTCCTGGCCCCACCAGATTTGCTACATGAAGAGCACCTGATATAGTATCAACATTCCTGTTGTTCCTAAACTTTACAGTTACAGATATCATAATAAAAATGTCCAACATTGAGGGAAAACAAATTTATGGTGCTAATTGGGAAACAATAGAGAGGCTGAAGCTGGTACAGAGGCTGAAGCCTCACCGTAGTAGCTTCCCCATCGATCAGTGGTTAGACTCCCGCCAGCGACGACCCAGCCAGCACCATCGCCGAGCAAACAGTCGCCAAGGCTTCTATTGCTCCTGTAAACTTGCACTCTCAAAATGTCCGGCTCCAAAGGTCTCCTGGCCTCCCACTCACAGCAGAGGCCTTCTCCTTTTCCAGGTCCATCTGGCAGGTGGAAACTGCTTTCATGGAGGAAGAAAGAATCAACACCCCTAAAGTGAATGGTTGCCTGCTGGATCCCGTCCCCCCAATGATGGTAAGGAAGGGGTGCCAGTCCCTCCTGAATATCATGATGGAAAGGTCCATCGATGAAGTGGTGGAACCCGAAAGGAAATCCAAAATCTATCCCGCTCAGGCTTTTGCAGCACTGCAAGGATCTCACAGTGGAAAGAGGCGACATACCCTGGTGGAAGTGACCAATCCCCTCTTGGCCATGCCAGGGCCAGGAAAAGTCTCCTCGGTGGATGAGAACCCATCCTTGAGCAGCGTTGACTCGGAATACAACATGGGATCTATTCAGAGGGATCTAAACTTCTTGGAAGACACCACCTCCTTGTAGGAAATGGTTCTGGCCAACCCGCCAACTCTGAGAATGACCCCTCGGCCTGAGACCGCCTAATCCGGCCATACAGGTGTTGCCAACCCACAAAGAGGAAGCCCAGAATCTTTCCAGTCAGCTTCCAAGAAGGGCGCAAGGCATTGGACACACCATTGGATCACACCACTGATGTGGACAGCAATTATGAAAACTCCGATTCAGAAGAGGAAGACCAAGAACCAGATAACAAAAATGTCGAACATTGAGGGAAAACAAATTTATGGTGCTGATTGGGAAACAATAGATACGACAACCCTGCATGCATACATTGGTTTGCTTCTTTTAGCAGGGATGTATAAATCATAATTTGTATTTTAAAGCATTTTTTTAAAAAAAATGTATTAGCCACCTTTTTTTAATATAAGATAGAGTAAATCAAACATAGCCTTCTGTCTTTTGTTTTTCCCGTCCTAATTATGTACATGGTTTAAAAAGGATTTCTCCAGTCTTGAAGATAAGTTGATGTAAGAATCAAGGGCAGCTGATCGACCACTTTAAAAAAAAAATTCAACCCACTTTTCCCCTCTGGCTAATGACTCTTTATCTGCCAGATATCCTGAAGCTGTATTAATTTTACTAGTACCTCATTCATTTGCCAAAGTAATTGAGTCCATCAGGTTCCAATAGCAATAGCCTCCGGGTGGATGGGAGAGGGTGTTTTTACCCTCCCGTAGCTCCAGGGAAATCTTTGGAGCCTGGGGAAGGCAAAACACGATCCTATTGGGCCCACCAGAAGTTTGGAAACGGCTGTTTTTGGCCTCCAGAGGGGTGAGAGAAGCTGTTTTTGCCCCTCCCCAGGCTGAGAATGGATGAGAACCAATCCTTGAGCATCGTTGACTCAGAATACAACATGGGATCTATCCAGAGGGCTCTAAATGTCTTGGAAGACACCACCTCCTTGTAGGAAATGGTTCTGGCCAACCCGCCAGCTCTGAGGATGACCCCCCCTTTCATCGCCCTGAGACCACCTAATCCAGCCATGCAGTTGTTGACAACCCACAAACAGGAAGACCATAATCATTCCCCAGTCAGCTTCCGAGAGGGGCGCAGGGCATTGGACACATCATTGGATCAAACCACTGATGTGGACAGCAATTATGAAAACTGCGATTCAGAAGAGGAAGACCAAGAACCAGATAACAAAAATGTCCAACTTTGAGGGAAAACAAATTTATGGTGCTGATTGGGAAACAATAGATACGACAACCCTGCATGCATACATTGGTTTGTTTCTTTTAGCAGGGGTGTATAAATCATAATTTGTATTTTAAAGCATTTTTTTAAAAAAAATGTATTAGCCACTTTTTAAAAAATCATACGGTGAATCTTGCAGAAGTTTATGGGATTCCCAATCCAGCCGCCACGCATTCAGAGCCAAAATGTCTCTGGAAAGATTTTATGAGATTTCCAGAATATTGAGGTTTGATGACAAAAAAGACAGAATTCAAAGAAGGGCTACAGATAAATTTGCACCAATTAGAAATATTTAGAACAAATGGGTAGAAATTCTTCCAACATTATACAATGTAGGTGACTCTGTAATTGTTGATGAGCAACTGGTGGAATTATTCGCAATGGAGGAAGAAATAGCTAGCTAATTGTCATTTTTAGATATATAGTGGTACCTCGGTTTTCGAACGCTTCTCAGTTCGAACAAATCGGTATTCGACCAGGAAATTCAAGAAACTTTTGCCCTGAAATCCGAACAAATATTTGGAACTCAAACACTTGAGAGAGCTGAAGGCAGAAGCCGGCAAGCTACACAGAGAGAGAGAGAGCCAGGGACAGTAGCGGGCAAGCGAGAGAGCTGAAGATAGAAGCCGGCAAGCTACAGAGAGAGAGAGAGCCAGAGGCGAGCAAGAGAACTGAAGACGGCAAGCTACAGAAAGAGTCTCACACACACATGGGGACAGAAGCAGGCAAGCTAGAGGGAGAGACAACTGAGGAGGGGAATTTATTTTAAATTGTTTCGGTTCTCGACCAAATCGGTTCTCAACCACACTTCCAGAACGAATTGTGGTTGAGAACCGAGGTACCACTGTACTTGTCAACAGACAAGAGGAAACCTAGAAACTACAGTTTATCACTAGGCTACCAACACCCAACACATTTTGAGCTTCAACAGCAACCATCCACTGTCCTACAAAAAAAGTTGCATCAAAAGGAGCCAATGTGGCGAAGCGGGTAGAGTGATGTAGTACAGGCCACTGAAGCTGACTGTAGATCAGCAGTTCAAATCTCATCACCAGCTCAAGGTTGACTCAGCCTTCCATTCTTCCGAGGTGGGTAAAATGAGAACCCGGATTGTGGGGACAATATGCTGGTTCTGTTAAAAAGTGCTATTTGCTAACATGTTGTAAGCCGCCCCGAGTCTAAGGAGAAGGGTGGCATAAAAATTGAATCAATAAAATAAATAAATAAAGGGGGGGGAAACAAGATACAAGACCAACCACATGGCAAACCCTTCCATAATTTTTTTTTTAAAAAAATGGTAGCTGTAGAACACAGCTTCTAAGATCTACAAGAGGACATTGCATACCACCCAGAAGTTACCACTGGGTGACACATTATGTAATGTAAAGATCGTTTGGAGGTGTAATCTATTGAATCCACTACATGGATTGCCCCTGTGACAGGGGCAGAAGAAGAGGAATAGGGCAGATGGAAAGGAAGCGAACCACCAGATTACAAAATACAAGCAAGCAGTCAGATAAGGAGACCCCAATTCATTGGTAGCTTCACACTGCCAAGAACAAGGACACACATTCAATTTTGTAGCTACTAAGATTGGACAATCAAGCACAAAACAGCCAGGGAAGCGATTGAAGCTCGAGAAACATGTCCCTTGTACGTCAATAGAAATGCTGATTTACCACCAGCCTATCAAGTACTTAAGAAGGTGAGGGCTGGTCAGCACAAACAAATGACAGCTAATAATATAAAAGTGAGCCATCAGCACTGTGGCTGCTGCTGAGTCCCTAGTGAAAGCAATGTCTTCAAAAGGGGCTAAGTGCTACCCAGCCGTGTGGGGTCACCCACAAACACTAATCCTAGAAAGAAGAACCTGGACACATTCTCTCTCTGGGTGGAGTGACATAGTGTAGAGCCATGTACTCCTTTTTATTTGGGAACATAAGGAAATGGGGTATAATTACATATACCTGTCAAATGATACACAACTTCAAACGTATCTTTTGAGTTGTTCCTTTCCCATAGATATCAAGAAACAATTTCCTTGGAACTTCCTAAGAGCAGATGTTTATTCACACCTAATTTCTCTGAAGTCTTCTTCCTTATCTTGCTAATCTTCCTTAATCACCCTGCTGTTGTGTGCTCCAGGCAATGAAAATCCCCCCCCCCTTTGATCCTATAACGTCCTGTCCTGTCCGGAGTGGTGAAAACTTTGTTTATTGTGAGATGTTTTATTTGAGCCCTGTAGTAATTGCCAGGAATGCAGATTAGGCAGGTTAGTGTCCTCCTGTCCTGGTTTTATAGAATCAGGGTTTTTTTATGCTAGAGGTCCAGATTTTTAATACAATCCTATTCTAACATAATTTGCTATGCTGCAACACAGCACACCCCAATCAACATCTTAAAAAACAACTTACAACAGGCACTATAAATACCATACACACACCACTGTGCTAGAGAGAAGTTCCTGGAAGACAGACTCCAGCTGTATCATCAGATACAACTCACTCTGATTTTTAATTTTGGGGCCACACTTTTCAATTCTAACTTTCTCTTGGATTTCTTTGGTGATTTGTTTCTTTCTTTTTCCTTCCATCTGAAATGTCCTTTCTTGTATCCAGATATTCACTGCACTTTTTGGATAGTCAGATTAGTTTTTTGCAGTGTCTTCTGTGCTTCTTTCTCTCCACTGGAATTGTTTGCAATTCTCTTCTCAGCACCTTCATTTCAAGGTTATATACTATGTATTGTTATGAATATTCTTGTTTATTTGTATCAGCAAATGTCAACATCTTTCTTGCTGTGTCTGGGCTCATAAACTAGGTTGGGTTGAGCCTGATTATTACCGAGATGGGAAACTGCCATCGAATAGCAGATTGAAATTAAAGAATAATACTTTAAGAAGGCAATGGCAAAGAATCTCTGTACCGCTGCCAGGAAAACTGAAGAAATATGTTGGTGTAGTCACGAAAAGTCAAGCTTGACTTGAGAGCATATTTGCCTAGAGAACATACATATTTGAGCCGATCAGCTTCTGGAAAATGTCTCTTCACATTCAACTGACACACTCTATATTTCCTACATCATTCTTATCCTTATTGATTTGCTATTCTTCTCCTGTACATCACAAGCAACTGTGTCCTCTTCGCCGACAATGTAAAACTCTTCAACACCACCGATAACACAACTACTCTCCAAAAAGACCTTGACACTGTTTCTGAGTGGTCTAACACATGGCAAATCTCAACTAGCAAATGCTCTGTCCTACACATTGGGAAGAAGAATCTGAACTCCAAATACGAACTGAATAATCAAATTATCACAGATAACCCCCACTCGGTTAAAGACCTTGGTATACTAATAACAAAAGATTTAAGTGCCAAAGCCCACTGCAACAATATAGCCAAGAAGGCTTCAAGAGTTGTAAACCTAATCCTACGTAGCTTCTGCTCTGGCAATCTCACACTACTTACCAGAGCCATCCTCGAATACAGCTCATCTGTTTGGAACCCATATCGCATCTCAGACATTAACACCCTTGAAAATGTCCAAAGATACTTCACCAGAAGAGCCCTTCACTCCTCCACTCGAAATAGAATACCCTATGAGACTAGACTTTCAATCCTGGGCCTAGAAAGTTTAGAACTAAGACGCCTTAAACAAGATCTAAATATTGCCACAAGATCATATGCTGCAACATCCTGCCTGTCAGCGACTACTTCAGCTTCAACCAAAACACACAAGAGCACACAACAGATTTAAACTTAATTTTAACCGCTTCAAACTTGACTGTAAAAAATATGACTTCAGTAACCGAGTTGTCGAAGCGTGGAACTCATTACCGGACTCCATAGTGTCATCCCCAAACTCCCAACACTTTACCCTTAGATTATCTACGGTTGACCTATCCAGATTCCTAAGAGGTCAGTAAGGGGCGAGTACAAGTGCACTAGAGTGCCTTCCGTCCCCTGTCCTACTGCTCTCCTATATCTCCTATACCTTTCTTCTATTCCTATTTCTCTTCTTCTATTCTTTCATTGATATATTCTATTTCTATATCTTCTTTTCTATTGTTTCTTAGATATATTTTACTATGAGTATCTCCTCTATAACCTTCATCATGTATTTTACTATGTGTATATAGATATATACCCACTAAAACCCTCATTGTGTATTGGACAAAATAAATAAATAAAATAAATAAATAAAAAATAAGTGTAAAATCTAAGATAAATATCCCAGGCGAAGAAGAAGTTTCCAAAGTTTGAAGAATAAAAGAATCAACCGTCTTGTCTTATTTTATTTACAGCAGTGCCCTCGAGAGAAAATGCAGCATTGATCACAGTACTGGCTTCCAACAGGTGTAACAATCTGGGCTAAAGGTGGGTGAGGAAGGAAAGATTCATTCACAAAAGTGAGCTGCTTGATTGAAAACAAAGGAGTTAACATAGGTGCAAATGGCTACAGTACATCCTAACATCCGTTGCAGCAAACAGTGTGACCTTCAATGACCTCCTGCTAATGTGTATGTGTCTGAATATTGTATCTTTCATAACATCATTTCTGGAGGGCTGTGGTTTTCTCAGTTTTCCTTATTTTGGTTAAAGCCCAAGGGAAGGTAATTAAGAGGAAGTCTGCCCTTTCAGCTTCTTCATAAGAAGAGAGATTTCGAATAAGGGAAACCAAGAACAGAAAGTATTTAAAGTCAGTAAAGTTGAAAAATATGAGCACAAGCAATTTGAAATAATTTTTCAAACATCCTAGCAGCAAGATATTTAAAATGGGAAAGAATATTTTTGACAAACTGCCAAATGGATTTCAGAACTCTGTAATATATTTTATTGTTCAGTTATATATTCTGTTATGAATGTTCAAGGGCGTTATTAATAATATATGACAGACAAGGGTTCTGGGGCATTAGTGCAATCCTTTGCATCGCCATTTTGGAATTTGTTCCGTTGGATTAATTAGACTTCTGTTGGTCCAATGAATTTGTTCAGATGGCAGACTGCAACCTTCCACTTTGTTCTTGTTCAGTTGAAAGTGGTTTGATAAAGATGTACATTTTAATTCTCAATTAGAAATGAATTCAGTCTTCCAAAGAAGTGTATTCAAACTTGTCAAGCCTCCGGCAAGACTTGTCAAGTTCCTGGCAAGCCTAGGAAGCAACACAGACTTCAGGGAAACCAGGGTAAATAAAGAATCTTGAAAACAGTAGGAGGAATTTTCTAGCTTTGATTATAGCGAGATCATTAAAGCAAAGCCTTTTTGAAGACACTTGGCTATAAAGACAGGAGCTCAGCCAGTTCTTGCTCCGTTGCCTGGAGACCACTTGGACTCTGAAGATGCCAGCTACCATTACCAGTTGAAACATCAAGAAATCTGATCGGTAGACCAAGACCTAAACCAAAGACCTTTATTAAACCCCAAATCCCAACATTGTCCAAGAGATACTGACCACGAAGGCTTACACCATCATATTCTCTTTGAAGAACTTTTCACTTCTCTCAGTAGCCAGACTGAATTGACTTTCTGAGGTAAAAATTCAAATACTTCTCCCTCAGCTTTTCCTCACATGGAGGAACCTATACAAGAAACGAATACGATCTGTTTTTCTTTTCCACATCTTTGTTTTTGCATTGATCCTGTAATATATAAATATATAAATATATATATAAATAGAGGTCTTATAACATTTGCTTTCCCTTTGCTTTTTTGGAAGCTTCTTTTCCCCCCCCCTCATGGCTGCTTCTAAATTCCTTCAGATATTTGACTTCATAGAAAATGCTTAGATTTGGTTAAGATAACAAAGGGTATATCTGCAACTCCCACAAAAGGAATCCTCCCCTACTGCAGCTAATGAACAAGCTGAACAGTGGGTTGAGGTTTTTCCCCAAGAGTATTCGTTCATATTATTCTGATGGGATTTTAAGCTTATTACCATGTTGAACTGATCTTTTTTCCTACATGGTCTTGCTGGATGCTTTTCTTATAGAATCTCCTCCTGAGCAATATTAATTTGTATTTTAAAGCATTTTTTAAAAAAAAAATGTATTAGCCACTTTTTTTAATATAAGATAGAGTAAATCAAACATAGCCTTTTAAAAATATATATATATATTTTAATTAAATTTTTATCACAACAAACAAACAAAAAATCTTAAAGAAAAAGTGCCCAACACCAATAACCCAACCACCATTTAGGGGGTTAAATTATTTACAGTAAATTTCAATTTCTTCCTTGGCTCCGGTTTACATTTCTTTACATACAAAAAGTGACTGGAGTTTATTTTTCACATTGTCGTCATATATTCTACTTAAGATATAATCTTTCACCTTATTCCATCGTGCCATCAGCTTCTCCAATTTATTTTCATCAAAGTTATTTAATCTTATTTCCATAATTTCGAAGTGGATGTGGTTCACCATGTACCAGTACCAATTCTGGATTGTCCATTTATTGCTGTCCTTCCATCCTAATACCACTACTGCTTGAGCGCTTTCCAAAGCTGATGTTTTGATTTCTTTAAATTCTCGTAATTCCCCATGTTTAACTAGTGTTGCTGATTCTTTCGTGATTATCCAATTAATGTTTAGCATATTGTTAATTTCATTCTGTACTTCCTTCCAAAATTTTTGAACTTCAATGCATTCCCAGAGCATATGCATAAAAACTCCTTTTATTTGGCAACCATGCCAGCAGTTTCCTTTTCCTTTCCTCTGGAAGTGTGCTAGTTTTACTGGTGTAAAGTATTATTTATGTAAAATTTTCCTTCTCATCTCTCTAATTCTTGTGTTCTTTATCTTATATATATTTTCTACTACTTCTTCCATCTCGTTTTCATTGATCTGTAATTCATTTTGCCAGTATCTTGTTCGGCCTTTAATCACTTCCTCTTCCACTTGTAGTAGCATACTATAAATCTTACTAGCCTGTCCTTTTGAATAATTAATCTTTTCTTTCAGTATTTTCTCTAGACAGTTTTCTTCTCTCAAAAATGCTTCTTTAATCTCAGTTTTATTCAAATATTTGCATATTGCATTAATCTGCAACCATTTTTGTTGGCCCAATCACCATTCGAGGCAAGTTCTGTTAACTCTTCCATCAAACATAGCCTACTGTCGCTTCATCCCCCCCCTCGGCACCAGCAACTCTCACTCACTGGTGCCGTACGGGGGATTAGGCTGCCGTTCCTCGTCCATATTTTTTCCATTAATATTTTTTGAAAACCCGTTGTATAGCCCTTCTGCGAAAGTCGGACCGCAAAAGTCAAGGGACCACTCTACTTAGAAGAGAGTCTTCCATTCAGCAAATGGAAACTATTTCTCTAATACCAACTGCTACCATATCTTAAAATTGCCATTTACCCTGACATAGGAAATGGTTCTGGCCAACCCGCCAACTCTGAGAATGACCCCTCAGCCTGAGACCGCCTAATCCGGCCATGCAGGTGTTGACAACCCACAAACAGGAAGGCCACAATTTTTCCAATCAGCTTCCAAGAAGGGCACAGGGCATTGGACACATCATTGGATCATACCACTGATGTGGACAGCAATTATGAAAACTGCGATTCAGAAGAGGAAGACCAAGAACCAGATAACAAAAATGTCCAACTTTGAGGGAAAACAAATTTATGGTGCTGATTGGGAAACAATAGATACGACAACCCTGCATGCATACATTGGTTTGTTTCTTTTAGCAGGGGTGTATAAATCATAATTTGTATTTTAAAGCATTTTTTAAAAAAAAAATGTATTAGCCACTTTTTTAAAAATCATACGGTGAATCTTGCAGAAGTTTATGGGATTCCCAATCCAGCCGCCACGCATTCAGAGCCAAAATGTCTCTGGAAAGATTTTATGAGATTTCCAGAATATTGAGGTTTGATGACAAAAAAGACAGAATTCAAAGAAGGGCTACAGATAAATTTGCACCAATTAGAAATATTTAGAACAAATGGGTAGAAATTCTTCCAACATTATACAATGTAGGTGACTCTGTAATTGTTGATGAGCAACTGGTGGAATTATTCGCAATGGAGGAAGAAATAGCTAGCTAATTGTCATTTTTAGATATACAGTGGTACCTCGGTTTTTGAACGCTTCTCAGAATAGGAAACAAAGAAATAGTTATAATAGCAATTTATGCTACAAATTGAAATCAGAAACAATTTTATAAAAAAACTAGCAGAACATGTAGGACTGATAGAAAAGGGAAACATTTGTATTATTCGAGATGACAACGCGGTGTATGATATTCAAAAAGACTATAAAACAATGGGGAAAAAATCGAAGGAGAGGAAAACCCTACCATTAGAATTTCATCAGACGGTGAGAGAACACAGACTTGTAGACATATTGTAGTAATATACTATAAATCTTACTAGCCTGTCCTTTTGAATCATTAATCTTTTCTTTCAGTATTTTCTCTAGACAGTTTTCTTCTCTCAAAAATGCTTCTTTAATCTCAGTTTTATTCAAATATTTGCATATTGCATTAATCTGCAACCATTTTTGTTGGCCCAATTACCATTCGAGGCGAGTTCTGTTAACTCCTCCATCAAACATAGCCTACTGTCGCCTCATCCCCCTCCCCTCGGCACCAGCAACTCTCACTCACTGGTGCCGTACGGGGGATTAGGCTGCCGTTCCTCGTCCATATTTTTTCCATTAATATTTTTTGAAAACCCGTTGTATAGCCCTTCTGCGAAAGTTGGACCGCAAAAGTCAAGGGACCACTCTACTTAGAAGAGAGTCTTCCATTCAGCAAATGGAAACTATTTCTCTAATACCAACTGCTACCATATCTTAAAATTTGCCATTTATCCTGACATATGAAAGAATAAACCCATTAAACTGAAGGAATAAAAAATATTGTGCACGCACACAAAAGACATTGAACAAGAGTCTCTATTAATCGCATTGAAAATACCAGCAGGCACTCCTCCATTGAGCACCTGACAGCCAGAGAGTAGCTGCTGCCACTGCTTTTTTACTGCAGGAGCGTAGACGGATCCTGGGCCGGGGAAACTTCCCCCTGTGTGGTGGGGGGCTACTGGCTGGAAACAGCTGTGTAAAACTCAGCGGCGGGGCAAATGAAATGGCTGCACATGGAAAGTGATGTGGGGAAGTTTGTGCGCGTGCGGCCACGCAGCTTCGAGGAACAGTGACTGCTGCACTAACGAGGTTTGCGAGTTGACGATGGTGGTTAGTGTTGTGAGGAAGGAAGGGTGGGGGGACTCCTCGCGTATCGCTTTAACTCCGCAGCGAATCCCTCGCTGCGCTTATTTCTTCCTTCCGAGAGAAATCCCGAGGCGGCGACCGTTGCTAAACTTGGCAGAGGCCAGGAGTGGCGGAATGGAGAGGCGGCGTTTTGCGCCTGGAGGACAGCCTATTATAAGATAACTACAGCAATGTCCTATAAAGAAAACCAAATAAAAATGTTCTCCGATGGCATTTGCCCCCAGCAAGACTATCTAAAATGTTTCCTAATTTCCCCCCTAATTGCTGGAAATGTCAAACAAAACCCAGAACATACTATCATACATGGTGGACCTGCATACATGCGAAAAAATATTGGATAGCCATTAAAAAGTTAATAGACCAAGTCTTGTCAATCAACCTACCATTTAAACCTGAACTATATCTCCTTGGTATATTTAGGCAAAATCTTATGAAAACACAAAAATACCTCATTTTGCAAATCTTGACAGCAGCAAGGATTTCATTTGCCCTTTTTTGGAAACAGGAACAAACACCACCACTACTGGTAGTCATCACGAAAGTTATAGAATGTGCAGAAATGTCAAAAATGGCGCAGCTTCGAGGAACAGTGACTGCTGCACTAATGAGGTTTGCGAATTGACAACGGTGGTTAGTGTCATGAGGGAGGAAGGGTGGGGGGACTCCTCGCGCATCGCTTTAACTCTGCAGCGAATCCCTCGCTGCGCTTATTTCTTCCTTTCGAGAGAAATCCTGAGGCGGCGACCGTTGCTGAACTTGGCAGAGGCCAGGAGCGGCGGAATGGAGAGGCGGCGTTTTGCGCCTGGAGTTTTTAAAATTTTATAGTGTTGACTCAAAACTAGGCAAAGGATGCCTTACAGAAGACCACTAACCGATGCAGAACTTGAAGAGCTAGCCAACGCCTCTTCCGAGGATGACATCACTGCAGAGAACGTGGGCAATTATGTCAGGGCTGGGGACAGGTTCTGATTGAGAAGTGTAAGACCAAGAACCAGATAACCCTCAACCGTGATGCGCAAAACATCCCTTCAAAAAACAGGGATGTCACTTGGTTTTTAGAAAATAACCATAACGGTAGATTGTCTGCTGCAAATGTTATTAGATGTACTCCTGGCCCCACCAGATTTGCTACATCAAGAGCTCCTGATATAGTATCAACATTCCTGTTGTTCCTAAACTTTACAGTTAAAGATATCATAATAAAAATGTCCAACATTGAGGGAAAACAAATTTATGGTGCTAATTGGGAAACAATAGAGAGGCTGAAGCTGGTAGAGAGGCTGAAGCCTCACCGTAGTAGCTTCCCCATCGATCAGTGGTTAGACTCCCACCAGCGACGACCCAGCACCATCGCCGAGCAAACAGTCGCCAAGTCTTATCATAATAAAAATGTCCAACACTGAAATAAAACTTGTTCGCTCAAAATGTCCAGCTCCAAAGGTCTCCTGGCCTCCCACTCACAGCAGAAGCCTTCTCCTTTTCCAGGTCCATCTGGCAGGTGGAAACTGCTTTCATGGAGGAAGAAAGAATCAACACCCCTAAATTGAATGGTTGCCTCCTGGATCCCGTCTCCTCCCAATGATGGTAAGGAAGGGGTGCCAGTCCCTCCTGAATATCATGATGGAAACGTCCATCAATGAAGGGGTGGAACCCGAAAGGAAATCCAAAATCTATCCCGCTCAGGCTTTTGCAGCGCTGCAAGTATCTCACAGTGGAAAGAGGCAACAAACCCTGGCGGAAGTGACCAATCCCTTCTTGGCCATGCCAGGCCCAGGAAAAGTATTCTCTGTGGATAAGAACCAATCCTTGAGCAGCGTTGACTCAGAATACAACATGGGATCTATCCAGAGGGATCTAAACTTCTTGGAAGACACCACCTCCTTGTAGGAAATGGTTCTGGCCAACCCGCCAGCTCTGAGGATGACCTCTCCTTTCATCGGCCTGAGACCGCCTAATCCGGCCATGCAGGTGTTGACAACCCATAAACAGGAAGCCCACAATCATTCCCCAGTCAGCTTCCGAGAGGGGCGCAGGGCATTGGACACATCATTGGATCACACCACTCATGTGGACAGCAATTATGAAAACTCCGATTCAGAAGAGGAAGACCAAGAACCAGATAACAAAAATGTCCAACATTGAGGGAAAACAAATTTATGGTGCTGATTGGGAAACAATAGATACGACAACCCTGCATGCATACATTGGTTTGCTTCTTTTAGCAGGGGTGTATAAATCATAATTTGTATTTTAAAGAATTTTTTTAAAAAAAAATGTATTAGCCACTTTTTTTTAATATAAGATAGAGTAAATCAAACATAGCCTTCTGTCTTTTGATTTTCCCGTCCTAATTATGTACATGGTTTAAAAAGGATTTCTCCAGTCTTGAAGATAAGTTAGTGTAAGAATCAAGGGCTGCTGATCGACCACTTAAAAAAAAATTCAACCCACTTTTCCCCTCTGGCTAATGACTCTTTATCTGCCAGGTATTAATTTTACTAGCACCTCATTCATTTGCCCAAGTAACTGAATCCATCAGGTTCCAATAGCAATAGCCTCCGAGTGGATGGGAGAGGGTGTTTTTACCCTCCCGTAGCTCCAGGGAAATCTTTGGAGCCTGGGGAAGGCAAAACACGATCCTATTGGGCCCACCAGAAGTTTGGAAACGGCTGTTTTTGGCCTCCAGAGGGGTGAGAGAAGCTGTTTTTGCCCCTCCCCAGGCACTGAATTATAGGTGTTGGCACTTGTGCATGTGTGATAGGGCGTGCACATGCTTTTTCTGCACCTGAAGAGGAAAAGCTTCACCATCGCATGACTGCAGCCCACTGTATAACACCAATGCAATTATTAAATTTGCAGACGATACGACAGTGGTGGGGCTCATTAATAAGAACAATGAGTCTGCTTATAGAAATGAAGTACAAGGGCTGACATTATGGTGTAAAGAAAACAATCTTAACTTAACGCTAAAAAAACTAAAGAACTGATAATTGACTTTAGGAGGAAGAAAGATATATATTCACCATTGCACATAAACTCCGTAAACTCCTTAAAACCCACCTTTGCCGTCAGGCATGGGGGAATTGAAACACCTCCCCCGGGCATGTTCAATTTATGCATGGTATGTTTGTGTGTGTGTTTGTTAGTAAATGGGGTTCTTTTTAAATCTTTTTAAATATTTTAAATTTATTTGGATTTGTCATGATTTGCTGTATCTTGCTGTGAGCCGCCCCGAGTCTGTGGAGAGGGGCGGCATACAAATCTAAATAATAAATAAATAAATGGCGAGGAGGTGGAGAGGGTTGGGTGAGATCATCCAGGGGCATGGGGTGAGGTATCATCAGTACGCTGATGATACCCAGCTTTACATCTCCACCCTATGCAACGAAGCAGTGGAAGTGATGTGCCAGTGTCTGGAGGCTGTTGTGGCCTGGATGGGTGTCAACAGACTCAAACTCAACCTGAATAAGACAGAGTGGCTGTGGGTTCTGCCTCCCAAGGACAATCCCATCTGTCCGTCCATCACCCTGGGGGGGAAGGGAATTATTGACCCCCTCGGAGAAGGTTCGCAACTTGGGCATCCTCCTCGATCCACAGCTCACATTAGAAAACCATCTTTCAGCTATGGCGAGGGGGGCGTTTGCCCAGGTTCGCCTGGTGCACCAGTTGCGGCCCTATTTGGACCGGGACTCACTGCTCACAGTCACTCATGCCCTCATCACCTCGAGGTTCGACTACTGTAATGCTCTCTACTTGGGGCTACCTTTGAAAAGTGTTCAGAAACTTCAGATCGTGCAGAATGCAGCTGCGAGAGCAGTCATGGGCTTACCTAGGTATGCCCATGTTTCACCAACACTCCGCAGTTTGCATTGGTTGCCGATTAGTTTCCGGTCACAATTCAAAGTGTTGGTTATGACCTATAAAGCCCTTCATGGCACTGGACCAGAATATCTCCGAGACCGCCTTCTGCCGCACAAATCCCAGCGACCGATTAGGTCCCACAGAGTGGGCCTTCTCCGGGTCCCGTCAACTAAACAATGTCGGTTGGCGGGCCCCAGGGGAGGAGCCTTCTCTGTGGCGGCCCCGACTCTCTGGAACCAACTCCCCCCAGAGATTAGAACTTCCCCTACTCTCCTTGCCTTTCGTAAGCTCCTTAAAACCCACCTTTGTCATCAAGCATGGGGGAACTGAGACATCTCCCCCGGGCATATACAATTTATGCATGGTATGTTTGTTTGTTTGTATGTATGTTTGTTTAGTAAATGGGGTTTTTTAAATCAAACCGGGTTTTTTTAAATATCTTAAATTATATTTGGATTTGTTATAAATTGTTTTATTCTGTTGTGAGCCCCCCCGAGTCTGCGGAGAGGGGCGGCATACAAATCTAAATAATAAATAAAATAAATAAATAAGTTTCAAATTTCTGGGCACTTATATCTCAGAGGACCTCTCATGGACTATGAATGTTAACATGCTTGTGAAGAAGGCACAAAAAAGGATGTACTTCCAGAGAATGCTCAGGAAGATAAATTTATCTCAGCATCTACTGTTGTCCTACTATCGCAGCACCATTGAGAGTGTCCTGACATACGGCATTCTAGCTTGGTATGGGAGCAGCTCTGTAGCGAACAAAAAAGCTCTACAGAGAATTATTAAAACTGCCCAGAATATTATTGGGCTCCAGCTACCCGCCCTGGACGACATCTTCACATCTCGCTGTTCTAGAAAGGTGCATACCATTCTCAAAGACTCTTCTCATCCTGCTTACAATCTTTTTGAACTGTTGCCTTCTGGCAGAAGATACAGAACAACTAGAACTCGGACCACACGTTTCCTGAATAGTTTTTATCCCAGAGCTATACTTGCACTTAACAACGAACTAAAGTTAATTGGGGGAAAGATCAAAAGCAACGTGAGGAAATATTATTTCACTGAAAGAGTAGTAGATCCTTGGAACAAACTTCCAGCAGACGTGGTTGGTAAATCCACAGTAACTGAATTTAAACATGCCTGGGATAAACATATATCCATCCTAAGATAAAACACAGGAAATAGTATAAGGGCAGACTAGATGGACCATGAGGTCTTTTTCTGCCGTCAGTCTTCTATGTTTCTATGTTTCTATGTTTCTAAAGTTCTAATCTTCATTACCAGTAAGAAATGAGTTTCATGCTAATCATGTGATACAAAATAGTACATTTTAGTACATTTCCCAGCTAGTGAAGAGCGGAATGTCATTTCAAGCAGTGAGTGACATTTCAGAAAGAGAACATCTCATTACCTGCTACTGGAAGAGGATGTCTATGACTACGCTGCAGCAATGGGCTGGCATGATAACGTACGAGAGACAGAATTGTTGACATACCAGCCTTAGGAGTTTAGGAAGCAATAAAGCTTTGCTACTCTGGTGAGAACCTGGGGAAACACAAGCAATTTATTTTCTATTTTTGTGTCAAGTGGAAGAGATGTGTACTTAGGCCTGGGCCTGAGGGGGTTGGAACGGGGGATTTAGTTATTGCCTGGCAAGCAAGCAATGTTTGGCTGACAGTTTTCTCTTGTGTTTCTTTTGCCAGAAAGAGTAAACGTGGATTAGCTGGGAGGTTCCTGTAAAAGTTCTATACGCTTGCAAAAACATGTGTTCCTAGAATCCGATATACAAATAAATCTGAAAATATTCAGAAGAGAGAGGTTCAAGCCTGGGTGCATTTCTAAATGGATTATGGAAGAGCTGGATGATGAAATGACTGGTTGATTCAAACAGCCTAGGAAGGAGTAAAACAAATGCCTGAACCAAGCACTTCAAATGATCAAGGAGCCTGAATTCAAAGTACACATCCTTAAGAGCTTGCACAGGTATTTGCAAATGCTGGCTCGTGAGTTATGTTTCAATCGGTGATGGGCTGTCTGCTAAAATGAAGCAAGGCTCACACTTGAAATAACATTGTAAAGGTAAAGGTTTCGCTTGCACATGTGTGGTAGTCATTCCCGACTCTAGGGGGCGGTGCTCATCTCCGCTTCGAAGCCAAAGAACCAGCACTGTCTGAAGACTTCCCCATGGTAATGTAGCCAGCATGACTAAATGTCAAAGGCGCACAGAATGGTGTTACCTTCCCACCAAAGTTGGTCTTTATTTTTCTACTTGCATTGACCTATACAGCTCTACATGGCATCGAACCAGAATACCTTCGAGACCGTCTTCTGCCGCACGAATCCCAGCGGCCGATAAGGTTCCACAGAGTTAGTCTTCTCCAGGTCCCGTCGACTAAACAATGTCGTCTGGCAGGCCCCAGGGGAAGAGCCTTCTCTGTGGTAGCCCCGGCCCTCTGGAATCAACTCCCTCCAGAGATCAGAACTGCCCCCACCCTCCTTGTCTTTCCTAAATTGCTTAAGACCCACCTATATCACCAGGCATGGGGGAATTGAGACATCTCCCCCAGGCTTATATAGTTTTATGTATGGTATGCTTGTGTTGTATGTTTTTTTAAATAATGGGGTTTTAGATATTTTCTTTTAAATATTAGATTTGTTCATTGTACACTGTTTTATTATTGTTGTGAGCCGCCCCGAGTCTGTGGAGAGGGGTGGCATACAAATCTAATAATTTATTATTATTATTATTATTATTATTATTATTATTATTATTATTATTTATGTACTTTCAAACTGCTAGGTGGGCAGAAGCTGGGACAAGTAACAGGAGCTCATCCCATTACGCGGCACTAGGGATTCGAACTGCTGAACTGCCAACCTTTTGATCAACAAGCTCAGCATTTTAGCTACTGAGCTGCCATGTCCCCAAAGATCACTGGGATTCCTGAAAATGTGGAATCTGTCTGGCATAAAACAAAATATTTGTATGTTTATTCGCAGAGAATATGCGCGTTTAATACAAGTATTACACTTGTATCAATTCTAGGTGTTTACAGATAACTCCCGGAGCCAAGGCTTGGGAATACAGATGGCTAGAGACCAAGATCTAACTACAATTATTAGATCATTATCATTCATGGACTCATCATCATTCAGTCTCATAGACTATGGTATCATGCTCTGGAAAGAGTTCCTAAAATGCCATATGCAAAAATGGAATAACCTCTCCATAGCACAAGGTCTGGGTAGGTTAGTATGGAGGATAGACTGTTACCCAAGCAGCAGATCCCCCCTCTCCACGTCTCTGAAATAATTCAATGGAATGGCAAAGCCAATACGACTGGCTCCAGCTACGTCACAAGAGTTATCAGAACGTGGCTCTACACAATCATGAACTGCTTCCAGGATTCCAGCTCCGGATTTTGCCTCAATGTTTATTCCTGAAGCCTTTTCCAGTTATGGATAAATAAGTGTTCCCTCGATTTCCGCGGGTTCAAACTTCGCAAATAGCCTATACCACGGTTTTTCAAAAAATATTAATTAAAAAATACTTTGCGAGTTTTTTTCTATACCACGGTTTTTCCTGCCCAATGACATCATACGTCATCGCCAAACTAATAATTTTTGCAAATAAATAACAAAAAATAATTATTATTGTTAATAAATAATTATGTTTATAAATATCAGGATCACTGTGTCTTATTCAATGGTGAGTACCAGTAATAATGGTGAGTAAATGGCTGTTAAGGGAATGGGAAATGGTAATTTAGGGGTTTAAAGTATTAAGGGAAGGCTTGTGATCCTGTCCACAGCCAAAAATGGTGTATTTATTTCCGCATCTCTACTTCGCGGAAATTTGACTTTCACCAGCAGTCTCGGAACGCATCCCCTGCGAAAATCGAGGGAACACTATAGCCATAAGGCAATGGAGGTTTGCAGACAGAGTTTCCCTTCTCCTAGAAGATGGTTTTGCCGCTTTATCTACCGTTGGGATGATGAATTTAATATTTTCTTATCAGGGTATTGTTTGGATCAATACCCATCACATTTATGTTGGCTATCCTAAAAGTATGCATCCATAGGATAAAATATCCCCAAAGGACTTGAGGATTTAAGCTTTTTTTTAAAAAAAAATTGATCGAAACATGTTTTACTTATTTTTAGCCCAGTCTCATAATTTTCCCCCCACAAGCTTTTAAACTATTGCTAGCCTCTTCTTAAATTGTGTGACCTGGTTTTGCACATCACTTTGGAAGTACTTTTAATGAACAGTGGGCTAAAATTCTTATAACTAAATAATCCATCCTATTAAATGATATGATTTGTTTACCTTTGATTTAAGATCATATATGAACGCCATCAGTCTTAGTTTATGGAACAAGCCATGGCTTAGTAAATTATGAATTAGTCTGATCTGTTGTTTCCTTAGGGAAAAAAGCCATTGTTGCCTGTTAGGATCCATACTCCATGAATGTATATTGTTCTTTGAGGAAGGAAGAAAGGAAGAAGGAAGGAAGGAAGGAAGGAAGGGTTATATCATCTGCAATATGACAATTAATTGGAGTAGTAATTTATAACCCATACTTTTAATCTTAAATCCGGAAATGATTGCTATATCCAGTGCAAGTTCAAGTTTTAAAACAGAAGCAACAATTTCTTTCTTTTTGTACTGAGATGCACTAGAGTTGGTTTAAATGATACTGTAGTAATGAGTGTTTTACATATATTAATAATTTATCACCTATAAATTGTAAGAACATCTTAATAACCTTTTGCCCCAATTTTTGCTGACACACAAGCAAGTGTCTCAATTTTTCTTTCCCTTTCTTCAACCCAGTATCTTATTTGCAAAGTTCAGTGGGTGATTTTTCTCTTTGCAATTCCTTTTTTTAAAAGTTTCTCATTGCCAGATTATTTTTCCTCTCTCTAAGTATTAAGAACAATAGCTGAATTATATCTGCAGTTTCACCTTTTTGCACTTTGGGTCTTTTTCTCCACAGAAATTCATTAAGGCTTCTAAAAGCCTGACTATGCCTTAATTCATGAGAATTTATCAACTCAAGATCATCTGTTCTTGCATTGTCCCTGATCCAATCTTTGGTCATTTTACTTTAAGAAAACCATACCAGGAAGTTCCATGAGCTGAATTTTTCAAAATACAACAGCTCTACATAGGTGGCCTCGTGAGCTACAAGCATCTGGCTTGATGTTAGCATTTATCAATTAAATAGAATTGATATATTCTCGAAATAGAATACCCTACGAGACTAGACTTTCAATCCTGGGCTTAGAAAGTTTAGAACTAAGACGCCTTAAACAAGATCTAAGTATTGCCCACAAGATCATATGCTGCAACGTCCTGCCTGTTGGCGACTACTTCAGCTTCAACCACAACAACACAAGAGCACACAACAGATTTAAACTTAATATGAACCGCTCCAAACTTGACTGTAAAAAATATGACTTCAGTAACCGAGTTGTCGAAGCGTGGAACTCATTACCGGACTCCGGAACTCATTACCGGACTCCATAGTGTCATCCCCAAACCCCCAACACTTTACCCTTAGATTATCTACGGTTGACCTATCCAGATTCCTAAGAGGTCAGTAAGGGGCGAGTACAAGTGCACTAGAGTGCCTTCCATCCCCTGTCCTATTGCTCTCCTGTATCTTCTATACCTTTCTTCTATTCCTATATCTCTTCTTCTATTCTTTCATTGATATGCTCTATTACTATACCTTCTTTTCTATTATTTCTTAGATATATTTTACTATGAGTATCTCCTCTATAGCCTTCATCATGTATTTTACTATGTTTATATAGATAAATACCCACTAAAACCCTCATTATGTATTGGACAAAATAAATAAATAAAATAAATAAATAAATAAAGAAAAATAAAGAAAGAAAGAAAGAAAGAAAGAAATTTCTAAAGAAAATATGCCAGCATTGCAGGAAAGGATTATGAGGAATATACTGTAGTAATCCATCCAGGCAAATCTTCTGCTGTTCTGCATTTGGGTGCAAAAAAAATTATAACGTGTTCTATATTGAATTCTGTGTATCAAAGTTTGCATCTTAGGTTCTGTAGGACGCCTTGCTGAGGAAGGCTAATCTACAAGGTTAGCTGCAATGAAAGCTTTTCATTTGAAAATACCTCCCAGGTGCTTTGATGGAAAGAATTGCTTTCTTCTTTCTTAACGCCTCTTCCTCATTATGTATATTTATCATTTATTTATAAGATGTATTGGCCACCCCTATTACCATAGGATAACTCTGGGCAGTTTACAGTCATAAAAATATATCTCTATCTAGTAGTCCAACTTACAACAGTCCGTTTTGTGTCATAGATCCTGAATTTGCAGCAATGCTGCCTTCTGCTTTAGCTTTGTCATCATTTATACTATTTTTCAATAGCATCTAATTAGCTCTACTGAAGGCAGGAGATACTGTACATATATTTAGAGTATGCGGGGGTGTATATAGCTTCAGATATTAATAGGCATCTAATAACCACACAGAGAATTATGTTACTATGATGTTACCAAGCAATATTTTCATATTTGTTTGACTTTGCTGGCTATCCTGGCTACATTCTTGTTAACTTCAAAATAAACCAATTTTCACACAGTTCACGACATTTCTGGATTCAACCTACTGTTTCAGACTTCATCTTCATAGCTTTCATTTGTAAAATGCTAAAAGCCTGCTCTCTCTATTTTGAGAGAAAAATTCACCATGGAGAGAATGAAAATGAAAAGAACACTTTAAAAAAATCACAGAGTTTAAAAATAGAATAATTGTTTCGTCTTATACCAATAAAATGAGCCATGTTGTAGTATGTCTGATTTTGGCTTAACATGAATACAGCCTGAAAACACACAATGGCTCCATCTGGTATAGAATTGTTGTTAAGGTGGCTGGCTCTATAAATTGTATAAATAAATATTGAGCAAACCATTGTTTACCAAACAACAGTACAGTCTGATGTATTGCGTGCATCCGGTTAGTGCCATCATACTAGTTTATTATTTTTCTTGTTTTTGGAATTAAAAAAAGCAGAAAACATGGCTAAAAATTTATGGGCCAATTTTCAGTCTATTCAGAAGTTTTTTTATCTGATTTTTTTTTCCCTTATGGCTTTATATGCATAGTTTTCATTTTGCTTTTCTTTATTCTTAATGTCAAAGATTTGGAAAAGTTCAGCTTTTATCCTTCAGCTGCAAAGCTTCCAGCATTTGGTTAATTGCATGCTTTGATCTGAATTGTCATTTTCATTTTTGGCACATGTGATTTATGGGGAATTATGAGCCACATTATTGCTATGAATGAATAACCATGCAGCTCAAGATGCAGTAAAAGTAATGATGTTGAATGGAGACTAAAAACGCCAGTCTACCTATAAGCCCAAGCATAAAAGAATAAGAAGCAGAATTACACAAAGCTTCAGAGGGACAATTCCATTTCAATCCAGTGATGTCTTTGAATTCTACTCTCTAATCTAAGACATTAAACTGAATCGGGTGCCTTTGAAAGTCATTGGAAGAAAATGAAGGTGATTCAGAGATTCAAGAAATTTTCTGGCTTGCAGAATTCCAAACATTGCCGCAGCATTTGGTTCATATAGGAACAAAGCTAATGGGTTCAAATGCTGTGACATATTTTCTGATAGTTTGATGATACCTTGTCAATGAGCTTTATCACCCTGCACACTCCAATCTATGGTAACACCTGGGAGAGTGCTGCTGCGTCCTTGCAGCTCACTCTTCTGTTAGAATTTGTTTAGATAGATTCATCACTTGGGAAGAGAGAGATTTCAATTTATTCTTCTGGTCTTTTTTTTTTAAAGTATTGCATACCTTTTCTTCTGTGAACTAGTGTTTTTGTTCCAATCTGTTCTAAATGGGCATAGCCTCGATTTAGTCATCTGATACATTGATTTTCAATATATCTCTATATGGAGCCTTTCTCTGTAGATCTTCACTCCTCTTTCAGACCCTTTCATTCTTTCAATTCCATTGCAATCATCATCGTCAACAACACCATCATCATCATCATTCGTGGGATTTCTTCCTACTACTCTACTCCATCTTCCATTTTACTGAGTAATAGTGAGACAGTATTCCCAAGTCAGTCTATTTACTGTAATTTATAATACATTTCCTTGTTTGGAGTACTATATGCAATAATAGTCTCACCCAGGGCCACCGATAGGCCAGTATTACTGCTACTGGCGTCAGGGGCCCGGCCAAATTGAAAAATGGGGGGGGATGTTAATACATAATTGGTATGTCCCAAAATAAAGTAGTTTTTAAATGGCGGGGGGCCAGACACTTAGGCTGTATGGGGCCCCAAAATTCCTGATGGCGGCCCTGGTCTCACCCACCCACTTTATTCCCAATAACAACATTCCCAATTATGCCAAAAAGCCTTGAAACAATATTCCCAATTATGCCAATAAGCCTCAATAGCTCAGAAAATAAATTGACAGAGGATGGTAATTTCTTTTAAAGCTTAATAAAACAGTTTTTTAAAAATGTTTATAAAAGTTTTTGGTTTTAATGTAAAGCAGGGGGGGGGGGACTTCTCTTCCTAACTGCAGTTTTCTTGGCATTATTTTGGAATTGACTCGCCATTGCCCTTTTCACAGGGCTGATAGTGATTGGTCTACGGTTGTCCAGTTTCATATCTTAGATACGATCAGAATTCACCATTCTCCAGCATCTAGCCCAGCATCTTTAACTACTACATCAACGTGTCTTTTGCTTTCTTCATTGAGTCAATATAATGTTTTGCTGAACAATTTAGATGCCCAAGTGTCCTTTTCTCAACTCCATCCACTCTGAAAGTAGTCCAAAAGAATATTTCAAACTTTATTGCAGTGAAATCCATAAAAGCTATCTGACTGAAGCCTAAGCAGGATTAGTGTTTTGTAATCACCTATTCCCAATATTTCATCCCATTCTGTCCCATTGGGGACATTTGCGGGCTTTTGTGTACTTTCCGTTATGGCCTATGGATAAGTCTTTCACAAAAACCTTTTTTGCCTTTGAATTTTGAATGTCAAATTCAATTGAATCTTGACAACCTTTAATGTTGAATGAGAACTTAGATGATTCATCATGCCCTTATTAATATGCTGCTGCCCATGTGGAATAAGTGCCCCTGTGTTTCCTTTATTGAAATATGAGGACAGTCAGGATATTTGTAGCAGGAGAAAGGCACAAAGGCACTTGGAGAAGGTCCTACAACTTTGCACAGAGAACTATTTTTTGTTCTTTTCTCCTTCATTTCTTCCCTTTTCTTTCATGCCATTATTTTTCCCAAGACTCTTGACATCACCAAAAATTGGTCTACCCAGATTCAAGATTTTTCACGATCCTTGTACCTCCTTCATTCATTTGGTAATGTATCATTTATCAAATGACTTGTATATTTTAGGTTTGTCATTCCTTTGTTATATTACATGCACGCATAGACTGATTCTTAGCTATGGTTTTGAAACTATATCTTTTCCAAGAAGATTACTAAACACTCAACATTTTCATTCCTTCTTGAGTCTCCGAGTCTCTTCCTGTTGTCTAGACCAGTGTTTTTCAAACAGTGTGCCGTGAGACATGGTCAGATGGGGAAATTAAACATGGGTCCCCAAACTACAGCTCGCGTGCCAGAAACGGCCCGCAGAGGCCATTTATCTGGCCCACCGCCAGCCGCCTCCATCCGAACATAAACATTCCCCTCACAATCCCTCCAGCTATCAGCGACAGGAAAAGCGGAGGCACAGGGAACGCTCACTGACCAATCACCTTCTAGGATTCATCCCGACCACTAGCGATGAACCAATAGCAGGCCGCCTCTCATAAAGCTAAAGTTTGGACAGTTTTTGGTTATCTGTTGCCAAGGAGTTCCACATTCTGGCCAACAAAGCTATTTTGACATTGCTCCCGTTTGCAACCACATATTTATGTGAGCTGAGCTTCTCAAGCTTGATTGTGATAAAAACTAAAAACACAGAGAGACTGAGAACTGTTGAGGAAGAGCTTTGTGTGTGTCTTTCTACCATTCCTGCCAGGATCTCCCTTTCGTGTTCATGGAAACAGGCCCAGGTTTCACACTAAGTGAGTATAAATACATTTAGAAACTATATTATTAATATATGTATAATATGTACTGTGTTAGAGTATCATTTTGTGTCATTTTGGTTGGTGGTGTGCCCCAGGATTTTGTAAATGTAAAAAATGTGCCGCGGCTCAAAAAAGGTTGAAAATCACTGGCCTAGATTGCATTCATTCAAAGTATATCACAATTGCTTATCTAAACTCATGTTTTGTTGTTCCATTGTCACTATTCAATTGGAGCAAAAGAGGAAGTACCAGCAATATAGATATTCCTTGCTTTTATATATATACAGCGCATCCTATTCTAACTTAAGATAGCATCAACTTATATTTTCTGATAAATATTTTGATTCTTTCAGCTATAATTAAACTTACAGAATTTTCCTGCTGCTTGTACGCTTCAACATCTTCCATCCAAAGATCAAGCACTTTCATTCAGACCTGTTTCATCCTTCATCTTAGTTTAATGGATTCACAAATCATAACTCTTTTTTCTTCATTTATCTCATTAATTCGAACATTTTTATTTATTTATTGGTACATGGTACATTATAGCAGACAGTGGATGCTGCTGAGTCCCTAATGAAAGCAATGTCTTCAAAAGGGGCTAAGTGCAACCCATGAACGCTAATCCTAGAAAGCAGAACCTGGACACATTCTCTCTCTGGGTGGAGTGACATAGTGTAGAGCCATGTACTCCTTTTTATTTGGGAACATAAGGAAATGGGGTATAATTACATATACATGTCAAATGATACACAACTTCAAACAGATCTGTTGAGTTCTTTCTTTCCCATAGATATCAAGAAACAATTTCCTTGGAACTTCCTAAGAGCAGATGTTTATTCACACCTAATTTCTCTAAAGTCTTCTTCCTGATCTTGCTAATCTTCCTTAATCACCCTGCTGTTGTGTGCTCCAGGCAATGAAAATTCCCCCCTTTGATCCTATAACGTCCTGTCCCGAGTGGTGAAAACTTTGTTTATTGTGAGATGTTTTATTTGAGCCCTGTAGTAATTGCCAGGAATGCAGGTTAGGCAGGTTAGTGTCCTCCTGTCCTGGTTTTATAGAATCAGGGGTTTTTTTATGCTAGAGGTCCAGATTTTTAATACAATCCTATTCTAACATAATTTGCTATGCTGCAAGGAACAGACAGTGGCCAGCATTATGAGAGTCAACACCTATTGGCCTCTACTATCCACCAGGGCTTTGATCAATCCAAGTTATCAGATAAACTTAATATAGAGCAGGTATAGAGACCAAGTTACCAGTGTTAGTTATACCCATATTTCATGCAATATTCTCAAATAATGATAAGGATAATTGCAATAAATTCTGGCACTCTTTTGCAAACTGCTGGATCTATATCACCCTTGAAATGGTGTTGCTCTTGGTATACTTCTCCCACCTATTGCAACCAGTGAATTTGGAACTGCCATCTTCCATCATGCTCCAGGTATGGCAAAGATAAATGTCCTTGAATAAAGCTCAATTCTAATTATACTAAACATCCAAATCCAAAGCAGTTGTATGCAATTATCATTTTCTGGGATGTATTTCAACTTCCCAATATAGTCTACAATTGTGGAGTTTCCTGTTGGCCATCCATCATAGTGTGAATGGTAATGAATGATTTTAAACCTTATTAGAGTTTTTAAAAGTTTTTTAGTATATTAATTGTATTTTTAGATATGTACATGGTATATTGTTTTTGACATGTTGTGAGCCGCCCCGAGTCCTCAGAGAGGGGCAGCATACAAATCCAATGAATGAATGAATGAATGAATGAATGAATGAATGAATGAATCAATGAATCAATGAATCAATGGATGAATGAATGAATGAATGAATGAATGAATGAATGAATGAATGAATGAATGAATGAATAATCCAGGCTCAATCTTCTAGTTTAGTGCCTAGAAGTTTGGCAAATAGTTTATTCAAAAATACATTTTGGATATCTATAATGGAAGCACTAATGCACCCAGGTACATTGAATTGGGAAAATATCCCACAATATAAGGACATTTTGACGGACAAGGGGAAATTGAAATCCACTCAAGAAATGGAAAAGCAAGGGATAAAAATGGATTGATATATGAGAATGCAAATGCAGTCAAGATATGATAAAGGGCAGTAAAACAGAAGGTATCAATTTAGAGGTGACAGAATTAGATGAAACACTCATGATGAAAGATTAATTTAAAATGATAATAATTATTTACTTTATATTGATTTAGAATTTGAACAAGTGAACAAATGGAAGAAAAAAAATGATAAAATGAGCAAGGAATTTTGGCCATACTATAGAATTAGATAAATGGCAGCAACTTTGGGGATGAAATTACAAAGTAACTATGGCAACAGTATATAAAGAGAATAGGTATAAAATGTTTTATAGGTGGCACATGTCACCCGAAAGGATAGCTTTTGGACTGTGCAGAGATGAATAGACTGACATTGAAAATTAAAGACAAGAAAGATACAGAATATTATAATGTATGGATGGAAATTTATGATTGGATAGAAAATAAATATATATAGAAATTGAAAGAGAATGACTAAAAGAGAAGAAAATTAAGAATAAATGGTAATAGACCCAGAAATAAATTAGATTGACAGTATATACCTAGAATAGAGAGTTATATGTATAGATATGATATAAAAATAATGACTTTAGAAGGGAGACAAACAATTTAAAGATGCGCAGGAAGATGTTATCAGTCTGTTAAATATGAGATGAACTACAATTCATCACTCAGGGGAAGGTTAAGAGGCAGAAAGAGGAAGTAGAAAGGGAAGGAAGAAGAGAAGGAATGGATAAAAATGCATAATTACATATATTAATATGTTTTAAGGTATACAGGATAGGGACACTGAGGTTGAGTTTGTAGCACCAAAGGGGCGGTTGAGAGAAAAAGATTGGGAACCACTGCGTTAGATAGAGGTGGAACAAGCTAGTTCTCTTGCCAGCTATCGGGAGAAAGCAGCTTACAAAGTGGAAGTGATGTGCTTAGTAGATTGTGTGCTCTTCTCAAGGTGGAAACGGCATCTGGAAGCTGAGGAGCCGAGGAGCCCAGCTGAGAGCATATCGGAGGTCAAGTGAGAGTGCATTCAAAAATTTCTCTTGCCTTACCTGCAAAAGGCTGAAACCAGCTTGCAGGCAATGTAGGAACAACTCCCAGATTCCACCTGTCCAAATCTGATCCAGATTTTCTTTTTAAAAATGAACCCCACCTCTAAATTACTCAATAATTCCCCAAGGAGGTGGAGGATTTCTTAATTATAGAACAGAACAGCTGTTCCTTAACTTCCTCCTTGTTAAATTTTCAGAGTTTGGTTTCCCTTTATAAATGATTAACCTCGAACTAATAATCCTCCATGCAATATACAAATTAGAGCTCCTGCATGCTCCCTAAGATCAAAGTGGCTAGAAACGAAACAAAACTTCGAAGCTGTTAGAAAAAAAACACATCCTGCCAGAAGGCATCCAGTCTAACTCTGCTTGCAGTTCTTGCTAATGGCACACATCAAACTCAGAAAGAGACAAAAAGACATGTGAAGGACAATAAAAGAAGGGGCCATGTAGAAAACAGCCACTCTCAATAAATTCTACTAAATTCCATGGCTGTGGCTCATCTCAGAAAGAATTATATGCCTATTGTTGTGATTCAGCCTGAGGCTGCTCAGGGACCAGCTGCATCTCTGCTGGCTCCATGCCCGGAGGAGCAGGACAGCGAAGAGGAGGGGGGGCTGAGCAATCGGACGGGGGAGAGGAGAGTCAGGAATGGGACGAGGAAGAACAACATGAAAGCCCCGGGTGGGGCTCTCCCCAGTCAGTAGCTTGGAGTCATTAGGTGATGACGCACAAGCTGTCATTGACATGCGACAGAGACATTCAGAGCAACGGAAGGAGCAATTAAAGAAGTATTATCAACATTGAATTGGGAACAGCAGGGCTTGGGTGTGGTCCTCATTAGCAGGGTTTAAAAGGCAGGCAAGCTCTTGAAGCCATGTGGAGTGTTATCAGTTGGAGTTACGGTGACCTGCTTTGTTTCTCGGCGTCTCTAATCTTGGCTTGTGGCCCAGCAGTCTGGAAGACTCGTGGGAGGCGTATGTTTGCTATCTACAGCTTCGTCTTGGCAGCAAGAATCCTGTATTGCTTCATGGACTATTGCCTTCGTGTATATATTTGAAGTGCCAGCGTTTTCCTGTTTGTAAGGACATTTTCTGTTACCTGTGTTTTCTTTGACTTCTATAAACTGCCTTTGCCTTTTACCGGTGTGTCTGGCTTATCTTTTTTGGGTTGGTCTTAGCTTCCGGAGTGACCCAGACAGAACACCTATTATAGCAGAATTACATTTAGGATTTATGTATTGGTAGGTGGTATCAAAGTCTACTTGTAACCAATGTGTGCGCACCCAAAACCAACCCCCCATGCAGCGTTTTCAAATGCGGTGCAGTGGTCCCTGCATGACAGCTGATCTACCCCTCCCAAGCTGCCGGGCTCTGAGCCCCACCTGACTTCTTAGGTTCGGGGGACCACGTCCACCCCTGCCGATTTTCTTCCCAGGGCACAGCAGGTTTTGAGGTGGACTCCCAAAAAACAGGAAATAGGACTGGGTGGGTGCACACGTGCGCGGTTATTCCTGATTGAGCGTGAAGAGGAAGTGATGGAGGTTTGGGTTCAATCCCAGGCTAGGGATGGTGCACGCGGGGAGGGGGGGGCGCGTCACCCTTCTCCCCTCCGGTGCCCCAGACTGACCGGTGTGAGTTTGAGCTTCTCATAGTAGGCCTCCAAGCGCCATACCACCTGGATGTAGTGCAGGTAGAGGGTAACAAAGTAACTATAGCAACAGTATATAAAGAGAATATATGATTGGATATAGTAATAAACTATTTTTTTGGCACAGTATATAAAGAGAATATGTATAAAATGTTTTATAGGTGGCACATGTCACCGGAAAGCATAGCTTTTGGACTGTGCAGAGATGAATAGACTGACATTGGAAATTAAACACAAGAAAGATACAGAATATTATAATGTATGGATGAAAATATAGAAATAATAATGACTAAAAGAGAAGAAAATGAAGAATAAATGGTAATAGACCCAGAAATAAATTAGATTGACAGTATATACCTAGAATAAAGAGTTATATGTATAGATATGATATAAAATGGTATCTCGTTGGAGCCGGAGACTGAAAACTGAGCCGGGCGGATTTGGAGGATGACTGCCCCTTTCCTTCCTCCCCGACGGGCCCAGGAACTGAGCGTGGTATGGTGGGAGCGCTCGGTGCTGGAGGGGCCATCGGGCGGAGGGCTATTACAGAAGAAGTGGGGCGGCCGTTATGGTGAAGGAAGCCGGAGGAGCGTGGTGGAGGCCAGTGAGCTGTGGCATAGCTTTGGAACAAGAAGGAAATCATCCCTTCGGAGGTGGAAGCCGAGGAGAACATTGCGGAGGCTACTGGCCTGGGCCGAGGTTTGCAGCGACCGAATGGTGGCGATGCGGTGGTGCGGTGGTGCGGAGGGATTGGAGGACTGGTGATGTCACCCGACAACTACAGAAACACGGGGAAGAGGCTAGGCGGAACATCGAGAGCTGGGCAGTACTGCTGAGTCAGAGGGGCCGAGACTGGTGGCTGAAACATAGAGAACTACAAAGCCTACCTCAGAGACTTTGGAGAACAGAACCCATATACTTAGAGAAAGATGTGAGGGTGTCAGCCTGTGGCAGGGGTTGTTACCACAAATCTGAAGAAAATACACTAGGACTTCTTTCCTGAACATCTTTCCCTGAACACCCCTACCCCAAAACTCTCCCCCCCCCCAAAGCCCTCACCTTTTAGATCTGAGAACTGAGGTCTCATTGCTGACCTGATGGACAATTGATTATACCATCAAACAAAATTAATTTATATTAACTTATAATTTTTATCTTATATTTTATATACTTATATTTTTAATGTTTTAGTGTTTTAAATTGTTATTAACTGCTATTTTACACTGTTACTAATTTAATTGACTTTTAACATAATTGGGGTTCTAAAGTAATGGATGACTGGGATAAATATACTTGGGGGTATGAGTGGAATGACTGGTATGATTGGGTGGGGGTGGGTGGGGTTATGGTATGGATGAGTTGAGTGATAGTAGTGTGAATGATAGGTCTGGCCCACCTGATGCTCGGGAGACAGGAGAGGAAGGGGCACCGATCTCTGGGGTGGCAGGGGGTCGGAATATCCCTGTGTTGCTGGGGAGAGGCAGATATGGCAGGGGCCACAGAGTTAGCCGTTCCAGGGGAACGAGGGATCGTTGCTTAATAACGGTCCCTTGTTCTGGCTCTGTGAGCCCAATCTTTGGTACTGGTGGTGAGTGTAACTCTGGCCCTGGGCTCAGGTTGCTGCTGCTTAATGCCAGGTCGGTGGTAAATAAAGCTCTCCTCATCCGGGATTTGATCCTGGATGAGGAGGCCGACCTGGCATGTATTACTGAAACCTGGCTGGACCCAGAGGGAGGTGTTCCTCTCTCTGAAATTTGCCCAGCCGGGTTTCAGATATGGCATCAACCTCGACCCCAGGGAAGGGGGGGAGGAGTGGCTATTATAGCCAGGGAGAGCCTTTGCCTGTGTAGACTCATTGCTCCAGAGATTGCAGGTTGTGAGTCCCTCCTTGTGAAGTTCGACTTAGGGGTTCAGGTGGGCCTGTTTCAGCATATCGGAGGTCAAGTGAGAGTGCATTCAAAAATTTCTCTTACCTTACCTGCAAAAGGCTGAAACCAGCTTGCAGGCAATGTAGGAAGAACTACCATATTCTACCTTGTCCAAATCTGATCCTGATTTTCCTTTTAACGTGCACGGTTATTCCTGATTGAGCGTGAAGAGGAAGTGATGGAGGTTTGGGTTCAATCCCAGGCTAGGGATGGCGAACGCGGGGAAGGGGGGCGTGTCTCCCTTCTCCCCTCTGGTGCCCCAGACTGACTGGTGTGAGCTTGAGCTTCTCATAGTAGGCCTCCAAGCGCCGCACCACCTGGATGTAGAGCAGGTAGAGGGTGGCCAGCCAGTGCCAGAAAGCAGCCCGATTGTTCTCTGGCTTGTTGGACTTGGCGGCGGACTGTTCCTGGTCCAAAAGTTCCTTTAGGATCTGGCACGATTCTAGCCACAGCTTCCCATAGGTGTTGCGCGGACCCTCGGGTGTGCGGCCTCTCCACACATACACACACCCTCTCTGCTTCTCCCCCCAGGTGCGTGGCATGGAAAGTGCGGGGAAGTTGCAGCATAGGGACCGCCTTCTGCTGCACGAATCCCAGCGACCAGTCAGGTCCCACAGAGTGGGCCTTCTCTGGGTCCCGTCAACTAAACAGTGTTGTTTTGCGGGACCCAGGGGAAGAGCCTTCTCTGTGGTGGCCCCGGTCCTTTGGAACCAACTCCCCCCAGAGATTAGAATTGCCCCCACCCTCTTCGCCTTTCGTAAGCTTCTTAAAACCCACCTCTGCCATTGGGCATGGGGGAACTGAGATATTCTTTCCCCCCAGGCCTTTACAATTTACGCATGGTATGTCTGTATGTATGTTTGGTTTTTATAATAAGGTTTTTTTTAGTTATTTTAGTATTGGATTGGATTGTTAATATGCTGCTTTTAATATTAAAATACAATAAATAATAGACTTTTTTGCCTTTTTTGACTCTCGAGTAAATTCTGGTCAACTCGCAAGATTGGGTTTGCCCGGAAAGGTGGGCGGTTTGCAAAATTTTCAAAAGAGTTTATAAAGGTAAATTTATGAGGCTAATTCTAATAAAAACAGCTTTAAAGACCATCTGGTTCTCACTGAACAACATTTGTCCATTACAGCCATCCTATAACATTTTAATTGGCTAATTTAATTGATCAAGGCTTGGCCTTCCTAGTGAATAAACAAATAACCTCTATCTATCCGGCATGGGTTGGTGGTTCTCAAACATTTATAGTTGTCTCAGCTATAGAACCAGGATAAGAACATGATTAAAGCTTATAATCCTCTCCTTGCTATTTCAAACATATGGGGCCTAGACCGTACAAATATGTCCCGTCATGGGGAGCTATACTTCCTTTCTTAAAGGAGACAAAACTACTTCCACCCACCTCTGATAGAAATTAAAGCTTTCCCCATAATTATGCATCTTGCTAATGACAAGAACTGATGGCTGCTTTTAAATCCATTCCAATGATAAAACATAGGACAACTCCTACAAAACCAGATTACTGTCTAAATCTGGATTTGATATAATTTCCTTGGTCAAAGTGTACTTCGGCATCCAAAATTCTGAAAAAGAGGCATCACGCAAATTGAGTTTGTTTAGCTACAATTCTTCCCGATATACATCTCACACAGCATTATTTATTTATTATTTATTTATTTATTTATTTAATCAAAATATTAATATTGACTGGTGGCCTTACTCTCAAATCCGAACAAAATGGAGCAAAGATAAAAAGAAAGAGGGAATTCAGGAAAAAGACAGCTTAATTGATAAATTACTATTATCACATGAAAAAAAACTTATAACTAGAATGTATAATTACATAATGGGATATAAAATGGAAACCGAGATAGTAAAAGAAAACATGATTAGTTGGGCCCAAAATATAGGATACAATATTTATCTAGACCAATAGGAGCAAATGTGGAAAAATCTTAAATTAACAAAATCAGTACCATATAAGGAAAATTTACAAAAAATGTTTTACAGATGGCACCTAGCCCCAGCAAGATTAGCTAAAATTTACCCTAATCTGAAGCCGAATTGCTGGAGGTGCAATAACAAAAGTGGTTATTTTTTCCACCTATGGTGGACATGTCCACGTATAAAAAAGATCTGGAAAAAAATCCAAACATGGATTCGGGATATAACGACAATCACACTAAAATTAAAACCAGAGACGTTTCTTTTGGGCATAATAGATCAAAAATGTAAAAAAGATGATTTCTATTTGATTCACCACATAATCACAGCCACAAGAATTACAATTGCACAGAACTGGAAAAAAGAGGATACACCACCGGAAAGAGAAATTATTAAGAAAATATATGCAGAAATGGACAGACTCACCCCAAAACTCAAAAACAAAGAGGACTCAAGATACTATGAAATCTGGGAAAAATTTTACAAATGGGTAACAAAAAGAAAAAAGACAAAATTTAAACTAAAACATGCTGACACATAGAAAAAATATTGATAGTGACCAAATACAAAATTCTGAAAACCTTTAACTGACTGGACATCATCTTCAATCCAAACTGACCTTAGATAAAGTGTACATCAGAAAAAAATATGGAAAAACCGCAGCCACCATACGCCGCACATTGTTAATGATAGGAATTTAGAACTGTCAAGAAACAGTTCAAGGGGTAAAGGAAGGGACAAAATGTAAGAAACATTTAGACAGAAACTTTACAATTTTTTAGGTACTGATATATTAAGTTTGCCATGTTGAAATGATATAGATTATTTGTACAGAATAATTATACAAAATAACCACAATGATTGTATAGCTAATAGTATATGTCAATATAACGAGCTGATGGAGGACTGGCTGCACCAGGGGGAGATGGAGCAATGTGGCCTGCACAACAAACTGCAGGAGCTGAAGGTGGGACGCGCAGATGCCCGCGTTTGGGGTGGGGTGGGGGTGGGGCCGCCTGACTCCCCGCTTCACTCTGACCTTCCAGGAGAACATCCACGTCTTCAGCCGAGTGCGCCTCCCTCCCTCCCTCCCTCCACAGACCATTGTGGCCACCCAGTGCGAGAGCATATCAGAGGTCCAGTGCGACCCGGAGGAGATCAGCGTCCTCTCCAACTAAGAGTAGCCGTGGACGGCCGGGAGGCTTTCTCTTCATGGGAGGGTGTTGTGGTTCAGTCTGGGACCCCTCCGGGAATGGCTGACCTTCTGTCGGTTTCCAGCTCAGAGGGAGAGGCTGAGGAACAGGAGGTGCAGACTGACGAGGAAGAGGAATCCCAGGCTGAAGAAGAAGGACAGCCAGAGTTCCACCAGGGGGAGCTCTCCGCAGCAAGCAGCCTGGATTCCTTAGGGGAAAATGCTCAAGACATCATAGATATGCGACAAAGGAGAGCTAATCAGAGACGGACTGAATTGGCTAAGTATTTCCAGCATTAGAGGTCACAGCTGGGTTTGGGTGTGGTGCTCTTGGGAAAGGATAAAAGGCGGACCCACCCTTCCTGGCTTGTGGAGTTTTATCTTGGAGATTCGTGAGACCTGTCTGTGAACTTTGGTGGCTTACAATCCTGGTTTGTACCTTGGACTATTGAAACCTTGGGGGGGGTGCCAGCAAGAAGCTTGTGGTATTGACTGGACATCAGGACCCTGCTGTAACGTATTATAGCCTGTCTGTTGTGAAGACAGGTTTTCCTTTGTGCTTATTTTTTCCAGCTATAAAATACTTTTGGCTTTTACCAGAGTGTCTGGCTGTTTTTTCAGTTGGTGTTGAGGTCTGGGAAAACCCAGACAGAACAGAGGGGGAGCTGGAAACAGGATTGCAATTAATAAACTATTTTTTTTTGGCACACCCGGACTCTTGTCTTTCCCACGGGAGGGGGGGGGAGGAGCGAGGGCTGCAGATGTGGCACAATCTAATCTGATTGGTGGAAACCCCTGAATAGAAGAGGCAGCTAGAGGAGGTTGGAGGCGGAATTGCCCCCCCCCATGGGAAATAACGACCCCTTTGCTGCTTTGGCCACAGCCCTGCTGCTGTGACCCCTTTTTCTCCTCTCTGGGTCCCGCTCCCTCCTGTCCCTGGGGTGTCCCTGGGGGGGGGATGTTGGAGAGAGCCCAAGGCAGAGGGGTGAGGGAGGCCGGTCTCCCAGAAGGGGGAGGGGGCAAGGGACAGGAAGGATGAATGTGGAAGGGCCCCCCCAGCCCCCCCCAGCCTCCCCCAATGACAAAGGCTTTGGAGTCTGATCTGGCACGTGGCTTCTCTTGCCGCCTTTTGCGACCTCTGCTGTGGCCCTGCTGGGACCCCACTTCATTTGGGGCTCTGCTGGGGATCAGACAGGATTGCTGGGGGGGGAGGACTCCCCCCTAAACTCCGGCAGGTGCTCCCTTCACCCTCAGTGTGGTCTTCCTTTCGGCCCATCTCCCCTTCACGGTGGTGTGCTCAACATTTTGGGGGAGCAGCTGGACCGTACAGCTGGTGTGAAGGCATAGATGCAGAGGCTGAGCCAACAATGCTACTTGGTGTGGGCCCGTTTGGACAGATCTGGGAACTTTCACAAATACACACACAGCAACGCAAACTCACTTGCATAAAAGCCAATTCCCATCATCTGCGGGCAGTTGCCTTCCTAACAACACATGGGATCTCCTCTGGGTCCCCCATCCCGGGACTAGCCCCTCATCTTGGGCCGGCAGCAGTGCCACCTGGTGGTCACTGCCAGAATGGAAGGCCCCATCTGACTGGGCAGAAGAGCTCTGCGGAAGACCCCTCCAGTCCCGCCCCTTCTCCACTGCTGCCCCTTGGAAAATCCCCTTCACCTCAGTCCAAAAGCCCCCAGGGCTCCGCCCCTTCCTCCGCCGCCGAAAGTGAAAGTGGCCCGCGGAGAACGGATCGCGCAGCGTCGCTCGGCTGCTCCTCGCCTGTCCCAGCTCGCCCGCAATGACCGCCGCCGCCGCCGCCGCCCCTGCCTGCTCCCCGCTTGCTTCCTCTCCCTCCTCCTGGGTGAGTGCGGGCGGGGCTCCGGCTCTGGGGCGGAGGGAGTGGGGATCCTGCACCCCCCGACGGGACGCCAACCCCGGCGACATCCCGAGTTTCCCGGTGGAGCCTCCCGAAGCCCCGGCGAGCTGACTCCCCCAGCCGTCAGGCAGCAAGTCCGGCCAGGCTGCGGGCGGGCTTGAGAATTCCTGATGGGGTGGGGCGGGGGCGCGTCCCTGGGTGCCACCTCCTCACGACCACGGCCAGGCTGGGCTGCTGGTTCGTGGAGGAAGCGGGCGGCGGGGGGGTGGGGCTGGATCTGTCATGCCCAGCGTCCTGAGTCAGCGGCGTGCTCTGCTTGTCCTGCCGTCGCCCGGGCAGCACCTGTCCGAAGCCGCCCTGGAGAAGACCCTGTCCGCCGAGGTGGAGCCCGGCCTGGCCTTCCAGCTGCTGGGTAAGGGGGCAGAGGAGCGGCTGGGCAGCGGGGAGGCAGAGAAGGGCGGGGTGGGCAAGGAGCTGAATAGCAACAGCACTTAAGACTTACCTACCGCTCTATTACTCTCTAAGCAGTTTTACAGAATCAGCCTCTTGCCCCCAACAATCTAGGTCCTCATTTGACCCACGTCCGATGGATGGATGGATGGATGGATGGATGGATGGATGGAAGATAGACAGACAGACAGACCGCATTTAAGACTTATGTACCGCTTCACGGGGCTTTTCCAGCCCTCTCTAAGCGGTTGACGGAATCAGCCTCTTGCCCCCAACAATCTTGTGGGACCATCTTCTGCCAGGTCACAAGACCGTCATAACCCAATCTATTGGAGGATAGCTCCGCCCACTAGATAAGAGGAGTTGCTCTGTGAACATTTATCTGCATAAAAGAGACACATCAGGGAATAGCAAGTGGTGTTTGCCCATCAACAGTTCAAAATGGTTTGGTCTTGTAAACATAGCCAGCTAGTGACAGATCACTCCATTTGTAAAATAACAATTTCCTCCAGATGGGAAAGGACATAGTGGCAAAGGACAGCTTCTCAGTGAGATAAATTGATTAATTATTAATAAGAATTTATATGGAGTTTTTTTAATTAATTGCTAACATTTTAACTAATTTATTGGAGGGGGATTTAAATTAGATGTATTATTGGAGTGGTTGTGATAATATGTATGATATGAGTGATTGTTATGGGTGGGTTGGGTGGGATTTTGATATGAATGAAACAGATGAAAATGGTATGAATGATTTAGTCTACCTGACACTGGAGAGGCAGGAGGGGAGGGGGCACCGATGTCTGGGGTGGCGGAGGGTCAGAATATCCCGGTCTTGCTGGGGAGAGGCAGGTATGGCGGGGGCCACAGAGCTAGCTGTTCCAGGGGAACGAGGGATCGTTGCTTAATAACGATCCCTTGTTCTGGCTCTGTGAACCCAGCCTTGGGTACTGGTGATGAGTGTAATTCTGGCCCTGGGCTCAAGCTGCTGCTACTCAATGCCAGGTCAGTGGTAAATAAAGCTCTACTCATCCAGGATTTAATCCTGGATGAGGAGGCCGACCTGGCTTGTGTAACTGAAACCTGGCTGGGCCCAGAGGGAGGAGTTCCTCTCTCTGAAATTTTCCCAGCTGGGTTTCAGATATGGCATCAGCCTCAACCCCAGGGAAGGGGGGGAGGAGTGGCTATTATAACCAGGGAGAGCCTTGGCCTGCGTAGACTCATTGCTCCAGAGATTGCAGGTTGCGAGTCCCTCCTTGTGAAGTTCGACTTAGGGGTTCAGGTGGGCCTGTTTCTCACGTACCTGCCTCCCAGCTGCGTGTCACAGGCCCTGCCTGTGCTACTCGAGGAGGTAGACGGGTTGGCGGTGGAGTTCCCCAGACTTATTGTCTTGGGGGACTTCAATCTGCCATCACTCGGCGAAACCTCTGGACTGGCACAGGAGTTCCTGGCCACCATGACAGCCATGGACCTGACCCAAGTAGTACAGGGTCCGACTCACGAGGGAGGGCACGCACCCGACATGGTATTCCTCTCTGAGCAATGGTCTGAGACTAAGGGGCTTAGAAGCATTGCCTTTGTCATGGTCGGACCATTTTCTACTGCGGCATGACTTCCTGGCTCCAATCCTTCCCCGCAGGGAGGCGGAACCGATTAGGTTGTTCCACCCCAGGCGCCTGATGGATCCAGAAGGTTTTTTGACAGCGCTTGGGGTTATTTCAGATACACTCATCCACAGCTCGGCAGAGTCTCTGGCTGAGGCCTGGAACAAGGCTGCAGCAGAGGCTCTGGACCGAATTGCACCATTGCAATCTCTCTGTGGCGCTAGACCCCGTAGAGCTCCATGGTTCAACGAGGAGCTCCGGGAGTTGAAACGCCAGAAGAGACGTCTAGAGAAGCGATGGAGGAAGAGTAGGTCCGAATCCGATCGAACATTTGTAGGAGCTCACATTAAGACTTACAAAGTGGCACTCAAGGCGGCAAGATGTATCATGCCACCTTGATTGCATCAGCGGAAGCCCGCCCGGCCGCTCTGTTTAGGGTGACCCGCTCCCTTCTTAGCCGGGGGGAGTTGGGGAGCCCTTGCAGAGTAGTGCCGAGGATTTTAACATGTTTTTCGCTGATAAAATCGCTCGGATCCGGGCCGACCTCGACTCCAATTGTAAAACAGAGTCGACTGACAATGAGTCAGTCGAGGTGACTGGGGCACGTATTTGTCCACCTGTCTGGGAGGAGTTTGATCTGGTGACACCTGATGAAGTGGACAAGGCCATTGGAGCTGTGAGTTCCGCCACCTGTTTACTGGATCCGTGTCCCTCCTGGCTGGTTTCGGCCAGCAGGGAGGTGACACGGAGCTGGGTCCAGGAGATTGTCAACGCTTCCTTGGGAAGGGGGTCTTTTCCATCACCCTATAAAGAGGCGCTTGTGCGCCCCGTCCTCAAGAAGCCTTCCCTGGACCCAGCCGTGCTTAATAACTACCGTCCAGTCTCCAACCTTCCCTTTATGGGGAAGGTTGTCGAGAAGGTGGTGGCGCTCCAACTCCAGAGGTCCTTGGAAGAAGCCGATTATCTAGGTCCCCAGCAGTCTGGATTCAGGCCCGGCTACAGCACGTAAACTGCTTTGGTTGCGTTGATGGATGATCTCTGGCGGGCCCGGGACAGGGGCTTGTCCTCTGTCCTGGTGCTTCTTGACCTCTCAGCGGCTTTCAATACCATCGACCATGGTATCCTTCTGGGCCGACTGGAGGGGTTGGGAGTGGGAGGCACTGTTCTCCAGTGGTTCTCCTCCTACCTCTCTGGTCGGTCGCAGTCAGTGTTAGTGGGGGGCCAGAGGTTGACCTCAAGGTTACTCCCTTGTGGGGTGCCTCAGGGGTCGGTCCTCTCCCCCCTGCTATTTAATATCTACATGAAACCGCTGGGTGAGATCATCCAGGGGCATGGGGTGAGGTATCATCAGTATGCGGATGATACCCAGTTATACATCTCCACCCCATGTCCAGTCAACGAAGCAGTGGAAGTGATGTGCCGGTGCCTGGAGGCTGTTGGGGTCTGGATGGGTGTCAACAGACTCAAGCTCAACCCGGATAAGACGGAGTGGCTGTGGGTTCTGCCTCCCAAGGACAATGCCATCTGTCCGTCCATAACCCTGGGGGGGAATTACTGACCCCCTCAGAGAGGGTCCGCAACCTGGGCGTCCTCCTCGATCCACAGCTCACATTAGAGAAACATCTTTCAGCTGTGTCGAGGGGGGCGTTTGCCCAGGTTCGCCTGGTGCACCAGTTGCGGCCCTATCTAGACCGGGACTCACTGCTCACAGTCACTCATGCCCTCATCACCTCGAGGCTCGACTACCATAATGCTCTCTACATGGGGCTACCTTTGAAAAGTGTTCAAAAACTTCAGATCATGCAGAATGCAGCTGCAAGAGCAATCATGGGCTTCCCCAGGCATGCCCACGTTACTCCAACACTCTGCAGTCTGTATTGGTTGCCGATCAGTTTCTGGTCACAATTCAAAGTGTTGGTTATGACCTATAAAGCCCTTCATGGCACCGGACTAGAATATCTCCGCGACCGCCTCCTGCCGCACGAATCCCAGCGACCGGTTAGGTCCCACAGAGTTGGCCTTCTCCAGGTCCCGTCGACTAAACAATGTCATTTGGTGGGACCCAGGAGAAGAGCCTTCTCTGTGGCGGCCCCGACCCTCTGGAACCAGCTCCCCCCAGATATCAGAGTTGCCCCCACCCTCCTTGCCTTTCGCAAGCTCCTTAAAACCCACCTCTGTTGTCAGGCATGGGGGAATTGAAATTTTTTTCCCCTCCCTTCCCCCTAGGCTTATAGAATTTATACATGGTATGTTTGTTGGTATGATTGGTCTCTTAAATTGGGGTTTTTTAGATTACTTTTTAATATTAGATTTGTTACATTGTTTTTTATTGTTGTTAGCCGCCCCGAGTCTACGGAGAGCTGCGGCATACAAATCTAAATAAACTAAACTAAACTAATAAAGCAGCGATTTAAGCCCAAACAAAAGGACTGTATGAAGAGACAGTAAGCAGGAAGAATTCATCCCTTTGTCAGCCTGCTATCTTAGATTACGGAGTTCCCACTTCTCTGAATATGGCTTTTGTCTGAAAGCTGCTTGTGCATGATGCGACAATATCTACGCTGAACAATATAGTTATTAGTGCAAGAAGTGTAATGTAGTGGTTAATATATTTGTCAGCCCAATCTTGGACACCCTGCTTACAACTCATATGCTGCCATGAAGAAATAAGGAAAAGGCCCTGTTTATTGCAACCTTTCTGTTTAGTCCCAGACAGTTAAACAGGTGACATCTACCAGGGCAAAGGTAGCTAAGCTGCCAAGTCAAGCTGTGCACCAAGGAAACAATAAGCCAATGAAATTTTGCTGCTTGCAAAAATGTTTAGGTTCATCTTGAAGTTGAAAAACTGTGTTTTGAAATTGCACAAGTGCCGATTTCACATATGCCAGCATATATTCTTATTTCAGGATTTTTATATATGACTTCCCTACCTCAATTTCCTTGCTGGAAGACACTGACAAAAAAAGGGTGAGCATAAATGAACTGCAATACTGCCAGCCTTGTACTAAAGAGGCTTTTTTTCCCATCTCCCCCGGGGCATGTACAATTTATGTATGGTATGTTTGTGTGTGCTTGTTAGTATATTGGGGTTCTTTTTAAACTTTTTTAAATATTTAAATTTATTTGGATTTGTTACAATTTGTTTATGCCTTGTTGTGAGCCGCCCCGAGTCCGCGGAGAGAGGCGGCATACAAATCTAAATAATAAATAAATAAATAAATGAATAAATGAATACATTTTCTCTCTCTGTAGATGGATACTAGAGAACCTTAACTGATATTATTGTAAGGATCTTTGTTACCATTTGGCTGGGTTCAAGTAAGGGTTGCCTAGTCTCCCATGTATAATAAATGTCACAGCACACGTGGATGATTTCCCATTGTATGTGGACCTAAACATTTATTGCTCAGCTTTGGTTGCACACTCAGGATTGTTAGACAGAGTTACGAGAGAAAGATACGATCTGTCCCTTTTGTTCTGTGTATCGGGAGATCAGTTTGAGCTTGTCTGGCTCTGGAAAAGCCCCAGAAAAATAATCTCATTTGGGCATTTTGATCTAGAATATATATCATCAGATTAAATTATGACACATTCTTGGTCCTCTTTCCAGCATTGCCCTTCCTATATTTCATCTGAATGTAATATTTAGTTTTAAAGTTTTTAAGACCCATCTCTGCCGTCAGGCATGGGGGAACTGAGACATGTCCCCCGGGCCTATACAGTTTATACATGGTATGTTTGTGTGTATGCTTGCTTTTAATAATGGGGTTTTTAGTGTTTTTTAAATTATTAGATTTGTTCTTACATTGTCTTTGTTATTGTTCTGAGTCGCCCCGAGTCTACGGAGAGGGGCGGCATACAAATCTAATTAATAATAATAATAATAATAATAATAATAATAATAATAATAATAGTCATTCTTTTGAAGACAAAAACCACCAGCTTGTAAAAGGAATCAAAGAGGCCATCTACATTTTAAGATTGAACAGCCCTCTCTCAACAGAACAATACAACGACACCTATCTCCAGTTTATCACACACGCCTTTCAGCAGTTCCAAGAAGGTTCCAACCCCATTTGCACTATTCAGTTGACTGGTGGCACAAATAAATCTCCAAGTTGTCTCAATAACTCTCAGAAATAGCGTTAATGACTAAATGACTGCAAGGAATGTAAAACCTTCCATCCTCTACCATTCAGCCAGAAACTTCTTGGGTGAGAAGTTAAACGTCTTCAAGGGAAAAAAACAAAGTCCAGTTTGCCTTTTGAAAAAGCACCTTTGGGACATCCATTTTTAAAACCCTGCTGTTCTGTTCGGGTCGTATGTGACCCGAAGCCAAGTTTGAGTCCCTGTAAAAAATTTTCCCTGCATATCTGAAACTTGAAATTTCATGACTATCCATCACTTCAGGGGTTCTCTCTATGAGAATTTTTTTTGGGGGGTGGGGGGCTTAGTTTTTGCTGGGCAAAAAAAGTTACAAATCTTCTGTTCGGGTCACATACGACCCGGACCGAAAACTCTTCATTTGAAGTGCTTATGTTTGGTCAATTTGAAAACTTTTTTCACTTGGAAAGTAGTCTGAACATTTCTGCACACAATGATATGAAAATTGAAATGAAAAAAGTAAATCTTATTGGTTTATTTTGCGGATATAATGCACGCCCCCCCGTTTTTGTGATTTTTTTTTCAATTTATGGATAGTTTTGCTTGCAAAATGCATTCTATTTTACTAAAGTTGGTGTGGGATTGGTAGCTTGAACATTTCTGAATATAAGAAAAATATAAAGGAACTGAAAAAAATGATTCTTATTGGTTTTTTAATATCAGAAATAAGGCCTCCCCCCCCCCTCGGCTGCTTGCAACCATTTTCACTTTTTATTTTTTTATCCTCCAAATCCGAAATATTCTTTAAAATCTTAGGCATTCATTTACTCAATTTAACAATGCTGATCATCAAAAAATATTTTTGGGGTGGTGGCTAATTGTTTTCTGGGCAAAAAAAAATCATAACTTCGAGTCTGTTTCTGTTCGTATATGACCGGACCAAAAATAATTTTTTTAGGTACTTGAATTTGATCTTTTTGAAAACTTTTTCAACTGGAAAACTAGTTTGAACATTTATGAACATAATGATATGAAAATTGAACTGGAAAAATTGAGACTTATATTTTTATTTTGATCAAAAAGCCCCTCCCCCCCCATCCTTTTTTAATTTCGTGTCAATTTCTATTTTTTTAAGGCTACAAATCCCTAAGGAATTTCCCCCCAAAAGGTTTGATATACTAAATTGAACATTTCTGAATATAAGAAAAATATAAATGAACTGAAAAAAATGGTTCTTATTGGTTTATTTTTGCCACAAAAAGGCCACCCCCCACCCCCGGCCTTGCTATGTGCCATTATTGTCACTGTTTATACATATTTGTCTAGAAATATTTGGAATATCCTTTTGAAAATCAACCACATTGTAGCCAGAGGACTAATTTTATGAAACAAATCCATTTTACTAAAAAAAAGTATGTAAGTTTGAAATTAACAGCATAATTTTTATATAAATTGAAATAATTGAACACGGGGGGAGGCATACATTTATGTGCAAAATAAACCAATATGCATCAATTTTTCCAGTTCAATTTTCATATCATTATGTTCAGAAATGTTCAAGCTACCAATCCCACACAAACTTTAGTAAAATAGAATGTATTTTGCTAGCAAAACTATCCATAAAGTGAAGACTATTTAAAAAAAACGGGGGGGCATGCATTTCATCAACAAAATAAACCAATATGCATCAATTTTTCAAGTTCAATTTTCATATCATTATGTTCAGAAATGTTCAAGCTACCAATCCCATACCAACTTTAGTAAAATAGAATGCATTTTGCAAGCAAAACTATCCATAAATTGAAAAAAATTTCACAAAAATGGGGGGGGCGTGCATTATATCCGCAAAATAAACCAATAAGATTTACTTTTTTCATTTCAATTTTCATATCATTGTGTGCAGAAATGTTCAGACTACTTTCCAAGTGAAAAAAGCTTTCAAAAAGACCAAACATAAGCACTGCAAATGAAGAGTTTTCGGTCCGGGTCAGGGTGACCCGGGAACAGAAGATTTGTTACTTTTCTTAAACAGAACAGCAGGGTTAAAAAAGGGACAATCTTTGGCATGTACAATATTGTGTTGGATTGAAAAATCTTACCAGCAGAGCACTCAGTCCGTTAGAACTGAGGTAAGGCTTTCCGGAGGTCAATGGTTATTAAAGCACAAGCATTCATATTAAAATGAATCAAACTTTTATTAGAAAAGCATAAAAAAATAAGTTTAGCCTGGAAAGGCTGAAAGTGCGTCTACATCTCGAAAAGACAAAGACCAGAATGCTTATGGCGTCTTCTTCTCTTCCTGCAAGGAGGAGGAAGTGAGCAAAGCAGTTACATCATAGAGAGGGAGGAGCTACATTAATAAACAGAGTTAACTATCTAACTACTGGATAGAATAGAATAGAATAGAATTTTTATTGGCCAAGTGTGATTGGACACACAAGGAATTTGTCTTGGTGCATATGCTCTCAACGTACATAAAATAAAATATACATTTGTCAAGAATCATGTGATACAACACTTAATGATTGTCATAGGGGTCAAATAAGCAATGAAGAAGCAATATTAATAAAAATCTTAGGATATACGCAACAAGTTACAGTCATACAGTCAACATGGGAGGAAATGGGTGATAGGAATGATGAGAAAAACTAGTAGAATAGAAGTGCAGATTTAGTAGAAAGTCTGACAGTTTTGAGGGAATTATTTGTTTAGTAGAGTGATGGCGTTCGGGAAAAAACTGTTCTTGTGTCTAGTTGTCTTGGTGTGCAGTACTCTGTAGCGACGTTTTGAGGGTAGGAGTTGAAACAATTTGTGTCCAGGATGCGAGGGGTCAGTAAATATTTTACCCGCCCTCTTTTTGACTCTTTTTGATGTTTCTTAATGTCTTTGGGAGGCTGTTAATCCTCAGCGTGACATATTGTCCCTTTGTCCAAGAGTTATTTGCTTTGGGAAGAGGCTGGAATAATGGCCAGTGGTATAAATTAGAATGTTTCTCTCCCTTTAAGATGTTTATCTGCTGAACTTGGAAATCCAACAGTGGCTAAGATACAAAATCTATGATGAAGTGTATCTGCTCAGTGAGGGCCCACCAGGCTGATGTCTCTGCCAATATGTGGCTCCTAATTAATGTTGCTGAACTGTTAACTGCCTCTTCATTTGCATTAATTTTAAATTAGGCTCTGCCAGGAATGCTGAGCTCTGCATAGCAACTATGAAGACAGGAACAGAAGAACAGTGAAGGCAGAGAGGAATGAGGTGATCCTTTTCATTTCATTGTTAGATTACTGCATCTCAGTTATCATCACAAGCATGCCTGGTTCTATTTAATTCACGGTATTTTAATTTACATCACGTTCAGAAATTCTGGGAGGTTTATAATAGCAAAAGCATAAACATACTATGGCACGAGGAGGTGTAATTGGTGCTGATGCTAATACTGATGATACTCAGCTATATATCTCCAAGCCTGGCTGAGCAGGTGAAGTTGCAGTGGTACTGACAGAAGCTAGGAAGGGTGTGGAGTTCCTTAAAGCTCAGTTTCAATCACTGGATGTCACAACCTGCCTCTCTGCCACACGGCCATCTCTGAAAAACTATTAGGACTTCCCAGATGACAATTGCAATTCCATCCCATCTGCTCTGGGATTGTGGCTGATGTGAGATCTGGAATGTATCGCAGGTGCTTCTCTACAGCAAGTCCTTTGATGAGAGAATGCTTATTTTATACACTGGCCTGGCATTTTGCAGCTACCTTTTGCAAGCCACCAAAACTCCTTGAATTAAGCAAATTATATATGTAAATAAATGAAGTGGGGGAACAAACAAAAGAGCAAAATATTGGTAAATCAAATAAAAAGGCATGGGGTTTTTTGTGTGCACGTCAAGGTATAGTAGCTCTTCCCTCTTGAAACTAAATATGGTGGAACGAAAATAGAATCATAGAGTTGGAAGGGGGTCATCGGGTCCAACCCCCTAACTCAATGCAGGATTCACTAAACCATCCCAGAAAGATGACTGTCCAGTATATTCACTGTCCAATAATTCATTAGTAAATTTTAACTTAGGGGATTAGAGGCTAAAACATATGAAGAAGGGTTGCAAGAACTGGGCATGGCTAGTCTAATGAAAAGAAGGACCAGAGGAGGCATGATAGCAGTGCTCCAATATCTCAGGGGTTGCCACAAGGAAGGAAGAGTCAACCTGTTCTCCAAAGCACCTGAGGATAGAACAAGAAGCAATGGGTGGAAGCTGAACGAGGAGAGATGCAACTTAGAAAAAAAGGAGAAATTTCCTGACAATTAGAACAATTAATCAGTGGAACTGTTTGCCTCCAGTAGTTATGAATGCTCCAACACTGAAAGTTTTTAAGCAGATGTTGGATAACCAACTGTCTGAAGTAGTGTAGGGTTTCCTGCCTAAGCGGGGAGTTTGTTTGTTTATTTGTTTATTTATTTATTTATTTATTTTATTTTGTCCAATACAAATGGAAAGTTAAAGAGAATAAAAACATGTAGTAGTAAATATCAGGGAAAGGATAGAGGAAAAGATTTGAGAATAGAATACGTCAATGGAGAGGATATATGAATGGAAGAAAAGATATATAAAATATAGGAGAGACAATTGGACAGGGGACGGAAGGCACACTAGTGCACTTATGCTTGCCCCTAGATAACCTCCAAAGATGACTAGATGACCTCCAAAGTCCCTTCCAACTATATTGTTATTGTTATTAACTAGGGAGGGGAAGAAGCTTAGAGACTTTGTTTCATTTATTAAAGTTAGGTTAGGAAGAACATTCTCTTACTCACCAGCCTAAAACCTTTAACTCTTACCAATAGGTTCTACTTCTCTTACGAAAAAGACTACCTTTGGGCTGATCAACAGTTCACAGGACATTCACAAATTGCTTTAGAAAACATTCCAGCTGGAGAGCTCAGAAGGTGGCTCTAATGCTTGACTGACATTGTGTAGTCTAAAAGGATCATTAGCTCTTGAAGTCCTAGGATGGGAGACCAAAAGGAAATCCTAAGACTTTTAATTAAAAGCATCTGGGGAATCAAACATCCTGCAAAAAATGGGAAGCTAACCCTGCACTGTTCACAACTGCAAGGAAGTCTTTATATAAAACTGAAGAGCAGAATAGAAAACTAACACAGTATTATTCTGTTAATTTGAAACGCTAAGGATGAATCTAAAGTGTGCAATAGGGTTGATATTCCTGGAGGCGTCTGTAATATGGTAAATGATTTAGCTTTACTAGATAAATGGTCAAAGCAATGGAAAATGCAGTTTAATGTTTCCAAATGTAAAATAATGCACTTGGGGAAAAGGAATCCTCAATCTGAGTATTGTATTGGCAGTTCAGTGTTGGCAAATACTTCAAAAGAAAAGGATTTAGGGGTAGTGATTTCTGACAGTCTCAAAATGGGTGAGCAGTGCAGTCAGGTGGTAGGGAAAGCAAGTAGGATGCTTGGCTGCATAGCTAGAGGTATAACAAGCAGGAAGAGGGAGATTATGATCCCGCTATATAGAGTGCCGGTGAGACCACATTTGGAATACTGTGTTCAGTTCTGGAGACCTCACCTACAAAAAGATATTGACAAAATTGAACGGGTCCAAAGACGGGCTACAAGAATGGTGGAAGGTCTTAAGCATAAAACGTATCAGGAAAGACTTAATGAACTCAATCTCTATAGTCTGGAGGACAGAAGGAAAAGGGGGGACATGATCGAAACATTTAAATATGTTAAAGGGTTAAATAAGGTTCAAGAGGGAAGTGTTTTTAATAGGAAAGTGAACACAAGAACAAGGGGGCACAATCTGAAGTTAGTTGGGGGAAAGATCAAAAGCAACATGAGAAAATATTATGTTACTGAAAGAGTAGTAGATCCTTGGAACAAACTTCCAGCAGACGCGGTAGATAAATCCACAGTAACTGAATTTAAACATTTATTTATTTATTTATTATTTGGATTTGTATGCCGCCCCTCTCCGAAGACTCGGGGCGGCTAACATGCCTGGGATAAACATATATCCGTCCTAAGATAAAATACAGAAAATAGTATAAGGGCAGACTAGATGGACCATGAGGTCTTTTTCTGCTGTCAGACTTCTATGTTTCTATGAAGTTTAAGACTTGGAGCAAATACTGTACACAGAAACAGGTGCACGCACACGACCTTGTTCTAATTGCTATAGCCTATTTCTTTTCCAGTCAAGATGGCAGAATGTTTTTGTGCGCAAGGTTGTTCAGTCTCCCATCCTGCAGCAGCAAAAAGCAGTAAAACATAGTTCTCCCGTAGAGGCAAGAAGTCATTTCAGAACGGCAGTTTGGTGAGCTGTGTCTCTGCCAAGCTTAAGGAATAATGGCAGGCTAAAGACACTTAGCAGCTCTCATCAATCCATCCAGATCAGAATAAACTATTGCACAACTCCCAGCCAACTAAAGTATATAATGGGTGAGGCAGGGAACTCTTAACTTCTTAAAATACAAAATTCCCAAGCTCCAGACTGCAGCATGCAACCACTTGAGACAAGAATTTTAATTCTTAATTCACAGTATCCAAAAGATTTTTAAAAAATATTTTTTCAGTGTGCAAATTAATGAAAGAAGCTTTGAAGATGACTCAAGAGTCCCTCCCACCCTTGGGTCTTTCAGATGCTTACAAGTGGGAATCTCCTGAGAACTTTGCAAGTTCTCACTCATGACAGCATCTCCTGGTTGCCACCAGAGGCATAGTCCAGAAAAAAATACACTGCTCAAAAAAAATAAAAATAAAGGGAACACTTAAACAACACAATATAACTCCAAGTAAATCAAACTTCTGTGAAAACAAACTGTCCACTTAGAAAGCAACACTGATTGCTATATAGAGTGCTGATGAGACCACATTTGGAATACTGTGTTCAGTTCTGGAGACCTCACCTACAAAAAGATATTGACAAAATTGAACGGGTCCAAAGACGGGCTACAAGAATGGTGGAAGGCCTTAAGCATAAAACGTATCAGGAAAGACTTCATGAACTCAATCTGTATAGTCTGGAGGACAGAAGGAAAAGGGGGGACATGATCGAAACATTTAAATAGGTTAAAGGGTTAAATAAGGTCCAGGAGGGAAGTGTTTTTAATAGGAAAGTGAACACAAGAACAAGAGGACACAATCTGAAGTTAGTTGGGGGAAAGATCAAAAGCAACATGAGAAAATATTATTTTACTGAAAGAGTAGTAGATCCTTGGAACAAACTTCCAGCACAGGTGGTAGATAAATCCACAGTAACTGAATTTAAACATGCCTGGGTTAACCATATATCCATCCTAAGATAAAATACAGAAAATAGTATAAGGGCAGACTTGATGGACCATGAGGTCTTTTTCTGCCGTCAGACTTCTATGTTTCTATGATTGACAATCAATTTCACATGCTGTTGTGCACTTTCAAACTTTGTACAGAACAAGTATTCAATGAGAATATTTTGTCTCTTCTGACTTCTCTTTCATGTCTTCGCCATTACAGTCCATCTTCTCTTTTCTTTTCCCTCCATAGCCACTTTTCAATTAATCACAGCCTGCTTCTGCCTTAGCAGTTCTGAAACATTAGCCCAGATATCAGGAAACCTAGCTCCATCTCAGGTTGTTTTAGCTTTTCTGCAGGTAAGGGCGGGGCCCTGCTTTCACCAAAGTAGTAATCTATTCTAAGGGGGGGGGGGATAGCCTTCTGTTTGGTGTAGGTCAGGTTCTAGCAAGTTTCTTCAGTCAGGATGTTGACTAATGTCTGCAAAATCTTGAGTTTTACAAAAGCCAAACTCTTTTACAACCCCCTTTAACCAAGGTGTGTTGGTCACAAGTGTGTTCAGAACTACTTGGTTCTGGTTCTTTGTGTTTGATATCTTTTGGGGGTGCCTCACTTCATTTTATGAATATCCCATTTTCTTTATAGGTGTACTACTAACCACTGCACCCCAGCTTCTTTTATCTATATCTAAAACAAGTGGGGGCTAAGACCCCAGAAGATTCATCAACTCAGGAGCTAGTCAATTTTCAGGCAGCCTGTTCTCTTATGTATGTAGGCTTTCTTTGCACAACTAAGCAAATACCCTTTTTTAACCTGGTGACTATCCATTTAAATAGGTCTATCAGCCTTTTAAACTCTCTTCTGACTTCTCTTTCATGTCCTTGCCATTACAGTCCATCTTCCTTCCTTTTCCCTCCATAGCCACTCTTCAATTAATCACAGCCTGATTTCCCTGCTTCTGCCCTAGCAGTTCTGAAACATTAGCCCAGGTATCAGGAAACCTAGTTCCATTTCAGGTTGTTTTAGCTTTCCTGCAGGTAAAGGTGGGTCCCTGCTTTCACCAAAGTACTAATCTATTCTAAAGGGGAAAATAGCCTTCTGTTTGGTATAGGTCAGGTTCTAGTAATTTTCTTCAGTCAGGATGTTGGCTAATGTCTGCAAAACCTTGAGTTTTACAAGAGCCAAACTCTTTTACAACCCCCTTTAACCAAGGTTTGTTGGTCACAAGTGTGTACAGAACTACTTGGTTCTGGTTCTTTGTGTTTGATATCTTTTTGGGGTACCTCACTTCATTTTATGACTATCCCATTTTCTTTATAGGTGTACTACTAACCACTGCACCCCAGCTTCTTTTATCTATATGCAAAACAAGTGGGATCCTAAGACCCCAGAAGATAAATTCAGGCGCCCTTGGCTTTTAGGCAGCCCACACACAAGCTCACAACAGGTAGTACTGTACTCTCAGTTCCTTCTCACACACTTCTCCTAGTCTACTGTTACTGCTAGTATTAGACTACTACAATTTGTGATCCCTACTGCTGAATAATAGCACTTCTTAGCCTTAGGCTACTTCCAATGGCTCTATTTCCACCAAGTAACAGAAACCATATTTTGTTGGTTACAAGTGTGTACAGAACTACTTGTGGTTCAGTCACATTCACTTGTGTGTTTTTTCTGTGTGTTGAATATCTTCTTGGGGTGCCCCACTTCATTTTATGAATATCCCCCTATTTTCTTTATAGGTGCACCTCAGCATCTTTTATCTATATCCAAAATAAGTGGGGTCCTAAGACCCCCAGAAGATCAATGCAGGCTCCTTTGACTTTTAGGCAACCCACACACAAGCTCACAACACCTAATATTGTACTCACATTTCCTTCTCACACACTTTCCCTGGTCTACTGTTACTGCTAGTATTAGGCTACTACAAGTTGTGAGCTCTACTGCTGAATAACAGCACTTCTCTTAGCCCTAGGCTACTTCCAATGGCTCTATTGCCACCGAGTAGCAACAACCCTTTCACTCCCAACCGTTTCAATCCATAGCTGCTTTTCTGCTCAGCTTTTATAGCCGCTGTTGCTGGGCTGCTGGCCAGATTAGGGAGAAGTCTTAAAGGGGCAGGGCATCATCAACCTGCAGCAGCAAAAAGCAGTAAAACGTAGTTCTCCCGTAGAGGCAGAAGTCATTTAAGAACGGCAGTTTGGTGAGCTGTGTCTCTGCCAAGCTTAAGGAATAATGGCAGGCTAAAGACACTTAGCAGCTCTCATCAATCAATGCACATCAGAATAAACCATTGCACAACTCCCAGCCAACTGAAGTATATAATGGGTGAGGGAGGGAACTCTTAAGTTCTTAAAATAAAAAATTCCCAAGCTCCAGACTTCAGCATGCATCCACTTGAGACAAGAATTTTAATTCTTAATTCACAGTATCCAAAATATATTTTTTTTAAAAAATCAGCTGTGGTTGTGCAAATTAATAAAAGAAGCTTTGAAGATGACCCAAGAGCCCCCCCATGGTCTTTCAGATGCTTACAGTGGGAATCTCCTGAGAACTTTGCAAGTTCTTACTCCTGACAGCATCTTCTGGTTGCCACCAGAAGCATAGTCCAGAAAAAAAATAGATGCATCATAGTGATTCAGCTAGGGATATAAACTAGCATTAGCAATTTGAGGGTCATGGACCAACAAGCTGACATCCATAGGAAATAGGGTGACTGCTAGATTCCCGAGCACCTCCCTTCAAAATAATGCTAATACTGTTGAAATATAGTAAACAAGATCTTACATAAACTTACCAGCATATCTCAAGGCCTCCTGTTAAATTTATCAACATCTAGCTAGCATAATGATGTTGAAATCTCACAAGACTGCTTAACTCTCAAAGGGAAGAATGTCGAGTTTTCAAAACTTCTCTGAAGATTCCACAAGAGAATTTTACAAGATGTTAATGTTGGAGAAGAGTGACTATGTGAAAAGTTGAAAAAAAATGTTGATTAACGTTTCTCGCATTTGTTTTCAGTGTGTGGGAATATATGAAAACTGGGGGGGGTGTTGTGTTTAGCTGCATTTATTTTCATTCTGCTTCATTCCATTTCAGCATTAGTTTAAAAGTTTTTAAAAGCTTGCATGAAATTCATAAGGAGCTAGTTTGTTCATTTGTTTAATTCAATTCAGGTGCTGCCTCTCCATCCTTCTGAGTAGTCCAGACAAGCAGCACCAATCATTAATGCTACTACTACATATATTTGTAAGGTTGCAGCAACAGAATCTTGCAAGTCTGAAAGTACATCTCTTCCCCACTCTTTTACAATCCAAGAAGGGGGGGGTCTTCTGAAACATTTACCAAGTACATTTTGAAAGATAATTGCTTTTCACCCATTAGTTCGAAATTCAAATTAGGTAAATATGAAAGGAATTTATCTCTTATCCTGAAATCTAGAGATTTAAGAATTTTGAAGAAGTAAACTTAATGTGTGAAATATAATGTATCCTGACAACAAAAACTGTTTCATTGAAAGGAACGATTAACATTTGAATTGTAAGATGCATACTACAGCTGGAATACCACCTAAAAATTAACCATGTGCTTTGAATTCTGAGTTGTGCTGACTAATTACGTAGTAGACGACTGATTAGGAAGCATATTATTAAATGAAGAACTGAATTATGAAGTCTATTGATTGGTATTGATTAAAATATTCTGCAATTGTCTTAAGAAACTCAAAATTATTTGCTTTCTCTGAGATCTTTTGAAGAAATAGTTGACTTTGATGTGGGGCAGGCAATGAAGGCTGCATTTTTGAATAGCATTGTCACAGGGGTTTTTTAAATCTATATGCAGAGTCACTTGAGAGAAGTAGCCATTCTTTCACACGTTGTGAAATAAGCTTCTACATCCTCTTCCTAGGACATATTGGAGATTTTATCTCTTTAGGACTAACTCCACACCATGTTCTGAAATTTTTGGGGTACAATGTGCCCCCTTTTCTGGTGACTATCCCTTTAAATAGGTCTATCGGCCTTTTAAACTCTCTTCTGACTTCCCTTTCATGCCTTTGCCATTTCAGTCCATCTTCTCTTTCCTTTCCCCTCCATAGTCACCCTTCAATTAATCACAGCCTGCTTTCCCTGCTTCTGCCCTAGCAGTTCTGAAACATTAGCCCAGGTAGGAAACCTAGTTCCATTTCAGGTTGTTTTAGCTTTCCTGCAGGTAAGGGTGGGTCCCTGTTTTCACCAAGGTAGCAATCTGTTCTAAGGGAGAAAATAGCCTTATGTTTGGTATAGGTCAGGTTCTAGTAAGTTTCTTCAGTCAGGATGTTGGCTAATAGCTGGTTTTCTCAGCCAAGATAGTTGACTAATATCTGCAGAATCTTGAGTTTTACAAGAGCCAAACTCTTTTGCAACCCACTTTAACCAAGGTTTGCTGGTCACAAGTGTGTACAGGACTACTTGTGGTTCAGAGTCACATCCACTTGGGTAGTTGTTCCTTTTGTATTAGGTATCTTTTGGGGTGCCCCACTTCATTTTATAAATATCCCCTTATTTTCTTTATAGGTGTACCAACTACTGCACCCCAGCTTCCTTTATCTAAGGTGGGGTCCCTGCTTTCACCAAGATAGTAATCTGTTCTAAGGGGGAAAATAGCCTTCTGTTTGATGTAGGTCAGGTTCTAGTAAGTTTCTTCAAGTCAGGATGTTGACTAATATCTGCAAAATCTTGAGTTTTACAAGAGCTAAACTCTTTTACAACCCCTTTAACTAAGGCTTGTTGGTCACAAGTGTGTACTGAACTACTTGTGGTTCAGTTACATTCACCTGTATGTTTTTTCTTTGTGTTTGATATCTTTTTGGGGTGCCCCACTTCATTTTATAAATATCCCCTTTGTTTTCTTTATAGGAGTACTAACCTCTGCACCCCAGCTTCTTTTATCTATATCCAAAACAAGGGGGGGTCCTAAGACCCCAGAAGATAAATGCAGGCTCCCTTGGCTTTTAGGCAGCCCACACACAAGCAAGCTCACAACAGGTAGTACTGTACTCTCAGTTCCTTCTCACACACTTCTCCTAGTCTACTGTTACTGCTAGTATTAGACTACTACAATTTGTGAGACCTACTGCTGAATAATAGCACTTCTCTTAGCCTTAGGCTACTTCCAATGGCTCTGTTTCCACAAAGTAACAGAAACCAAGGTTTGTTGGTCACAAGTGTGTACAGAACTACTTGTGGTTCAGTCACATTCACTTGTATGGTTTTTCTTTGTGTTTGATATCTTTTTGGGGTGCCCCACTTCATTTTATGAATATCCCCTTATTTTCTTTATAGCTGCACCCCAGCTTCTTTTACCTATATCCTAAACAAGTGGGGTCCTAAGACCCCAGAAGATCAATGTAAGCTCCCTTGGCTTTTAGGCAACCCACACACAAGCTCACAACATAGTACTGTACTCACAGTTCCTTCTCACACACTTTCCCTGGTCTACTGGTACTGCTAGTATTAGGCTACTACAATTTGTGAACTCTACTGCTAAATAACAGCACTTCTTAGCTCTAGGCTACTTCCAATGGCTCCGTTCCCACCAAGTAACAAAACCCCTTCCACTCCCAACCGTTTCAACGCAATCGGCTTTTCTGCTCAGCTTTTATAGCCGCTGTTGCTGGTCTGCTGGGCTGATTAGGGAGAAGTCTTAAAGGGACAGGGCATCATCAACCCAGGAGCTAGTCAATTTTCAGGCAGCCTGTTCTCTTATGCATGTAGGCTTTCTTTGCACAACTAAGCAAATGCCTTTTTTTAAACCTGGTGACTATCCATTGAAATAGGTGTATCAGCCTTTTAAACTCTCTTCTGACTTCTCTTTCATGTCCTTGCCATTAGAGTTCATTTTCTCTTTCCTTTTCCCTCCATAGCCACTCTTTTAATTAATCACAGCCTGCTTTCCCTGCTTCTGCCCTCGCATTTCTGAAACATTAGCCCAGGTATCAGGAAACTGAGTTCCATTTCAGGTTGTTTTAGCTTTCCTGCAGGTAAGGGTGGGTCGCTGCTTTCACCAAGGTAGTAATCTATTCTAAAGGGGAAAATAGCCTTCTGTTTGGTATAGGTCAGGTTCTAGTAAGTTTCTTCAGGATGTTGGCTAATAAGCTGGTTTTCTCAGCCAAGATAGTTGACTAATATCTGCAGAATCTTGAGTTTTACAAGAGCCAAACTCTTTTACAACCCCTTTTAACCAAGGTTTGTTGATTACAAATGTGTACAGAACTACTTGTGGTTCAGTTACATTCATTTGTATGGTTTTTCTTTGGGTTTGATATCTTCTTGGGGTGCCCCACTTCATTTTATGAATATCCCTTTATTTTCTTTATAGGTGCACCCCAGCTTCTTCTACCTATATCCAAAACAAGTGGGGTCCTGAGACCCCAGAAGATTAATGCAGGCTCCCTTGGCTTTTAGGCAGCCCACACACAAGCTCACAACAGGTAGTACTGTACTCACAGTTCCTTCTCACACTTTCCCTGGTCTACTGGTACTGCTAGTATTCGGCTACTACAATTTGTGAACTCTATTGCTAAATAACAGCACTTCTTAGCTCTAGGCTACTTCCAATGGCTCCGCTCCCACCAAGTAACAAAACCCCTTCCACTCCCAACCGTTTCAACGCAATCGGCTTTTCTGCTCAGCTTTTATAGCCGCTGTTGCTGGGCTCTGGGCTGATTAGGGAGAAGTCTTAAAGGCACAGGGCATCATCAACCCAGGGGCTATTCAATTTTCAGGCAACCTGTTAAGTATGTAGGCTTTCTTTGCAGAACTAAGCAAATACCTTTTTTTTTTTAGCTTGGGCAGAGTTAACTGTAATGGCTTATTGAGGACATGAAGGTAACTTCTCCTCTGGCTAAACTAAGCGTGGGTGGTGGTAGATAAACCTGAGGATTGAAGAGTCAGTTTAGTTAGTTAGCCCTCTGGGTAACCTTGGGCCTCTTGAAATCTTACCAAGAAAAATGCATAGATTTGCCCAGGGAATTGCTAGGAGTCAACACTGCCTCAAAAGCTTGCCACATGTACACACCTATATACACACACACAAAGTCAGGATCATTTGCAGGAGGAACAGTTAAGAGATTTGTTGTGATTGATTTTCTATGTTTATGGGAGCTTTGCCAGCAACCCTTTGATCAGCAGATTGCTTGTTAACAGTGGTGCAGCTAAATAATTTTAGATCTTGGAATTAGTGAATTTATAAGGGTCTTTTTAGACAACTGTACACTCTTTCAGTTAGGGCATAGAGGTTACGGGCCAGCAATCCCCTGGTTTACTTGGGAATAAGCATCCTTTTTACTAAAGGAAAAGATCATGCATTTTGTAACAGAAAAGAAACAAAAATGTTAATTCTCAGCTTGGTCTTGAAAATACCTTGAAATAAGAAAGGATGCTGCAGTAATTAGTATCAGCATAAGTGGTTATGTTCTCATCCCCTTTATCTGCTGATTCCTGATAATTTGGGACAAAAGATTTGGTGGTCAGTTCCAGCTTGAATTCCACCACAGTTATTAACGGTCCCGTGTTTCCTCAATATGAGCAAAGGGAAGAGGTTTTTAAAATGTCTTAAATGGGTGAAAGCAGTTGAGGGTTGCTACTGGCACAGTACAGTACAGTTCTACAAACTGGTGGTGGTAATGACAGGAGGCTCCACTGACCTGGCCCTGATGCTTCTGTGCATGCGCAAAAGCATTGAACATGCAAAGCAGTAGCAATAGGATTCAGAACCCATCACTGGGTAAAAGTCAGTATAAACCATGCACACTACTAACCAGAGCATACAAAACTTTCGCCAGACCAATCCTTGAATACAGCTCATCTGTCTGGAACCCACACCGCATTTCAGACATCAACAAAACAATGTCATTTGGCGGGACCCAGGGGAAGAGCCTTCTCTGTGGTGGCCCCGGCCCTCTGGAACCAACTCCCCCCGGAGATTAAAATTGCCCCCACCCTCCTTGCCTTTCGTAAACTCCTTAAAATCCACCTCTGTCGTCAAGCATGGGGGAACTGAGACATCTCCCCCTGCCTATGTAGTCCTAGTGCATGATATGACTGTATGTATGTTTTTTTATATTGGGGTTCCTTGCTTTTAGATTTTTAAATGTATAATTGTTATCTTAGATTTTAATTATTAGATTTGTCAGTATATATTGTTTTTGTCACTGTTGTGAGCCGCCCTGAGTCTGCGGAGAGGGGCGGCATACAAATCTAATAAATAATAAAAATAATAATAATTTCTAGGAAATGTCCAGAGATACTTTACTAGAAGAGCCCTCCTCCACTCGCAACAAAATACCCTACGCAACTTGACTTACAATCCTAGGTTGAGAAAGCTTAGAACTACGCCGTCTTAAACACGACCTAAGCATAGACCATAAAATCATCTGCTATAATGTCCTTCCTGTCAATGACTACTTCAGCTTCAACCACAACAACACATGAACACACAACAGATACAAAGTTAAAGTAAACTGCTCCAAACTTGACTGCAGGAAATATGACTTTAGTAACCGGGCAGTTGATGCACGGAACTCACTAGCTGACTCTGTAGTATCATCACCTAAGCCCCCAAACTTTACTCTTAGACTATCCACTGTTGACCTCACCTGATTTCTAAGAGGTCAGTAAGGGAAGTGCATAAGTGCACCAGCATGCCTATCGTCCCCTGTCCTAATGTTTATCTCTAACTAGTATCATGTATATAAACATAGCTATATCTTTGTAAACTATCAATAAGTACTTGACAAAACAAATAAATATATATATATATATATATATATATATATATATATATATATATATATATATATATATATATATATGTCAAAGAAAAGAAACAACAATATTATTGGAAAACCTGCAGATTCTCTTGGAGACTCAGAATTAAACTCTAACACCTTCCAAAAGTTTTTATGATGGTGCATTAGCCCCCCTTTTCCATTTTGTTTTCTGTCCCACTCACTAATTTGCAAACGTTTCCCATTCTAGTTTATTGCTTTTAGGATTGAAATTTCCTTAAACATGCCCGTGTTGGTTTTGGGGGTGGTTCTGGGGGTTTTGGTCCCATGTTACAGAGGAGATACTCATAGTAAAATATATCTATGAAAGAATAGAAAAGAAGGTATAGTAATAGAACATATCAATGAAAGAATAGAAGAAGAGATATAGGAATAGAAGAAAGGTATAGGAGATATAGGAGAGCAATAGGACAGAGGACGGAAGGCACTCTAGTGCACTTGTACTTGCCCCTTACTGACCTCTTAGGAATCTGGATAGGTCAACCACTGATTGTATTGCCTTGGACTGCAGTGTCATAAACTAGACAGATATAACAAATTCAGGCAATTGCAATGTAAAGACAATAAGAGGAATGCGGAATATAAAATCATAGAGATGGAAGGGGCCTCTGTGGTCTTCTAACCCAGAAATCTCCAACCTTGGCAACTTTAAGACTTATGGACTTCAACTCCCAGAATTCTAGGAGTTAAAGTCCACAAATCTTAAAGTTGTCTAGGTTGGAGACCCCTGTATTAATCCAGACCTCTGCTCAAGGCAGACTATACCATCCTTCTCAAATGGTTGTCCAGTCTATTTTTTAAAACCTCCAGTGATGCTGATAGATAACATGGAACTTCTGATAGGCCATGTTACCCTCTATGGTCTACACCAGGGGTCTCCAACTTTGGCAATCTTAAGCCTGGTGGACTTCAACTCCTAGAATTCCCCAGCCTGGGGAATTCTGGGACTTGAAGTCCCTAGGCTTAAAGTTATCAAAGTTGGGGATCCCTGGTCTATACACCCTCCAACTGAGCATTAATTTTTTTTTTAGAATAACAGAGTTGGAAGGGACCTTGGAGGTCTTCTAGTCCAACTCCCTGCTTAGGCAGGAAACACTACACCACTACAGACAAATGGTTATCCAACATTATCTTCAGTGTTGGAACATTCACAACTTTTGGAGGAAAGTTTTTCCTCTGATTAATTCTTCAAACTATCAGGAAATTGCTCCTTAGTTCTAAATTGCTTCTCTCCTTGATTAGTTTCCACCCATTGCTTCTTGTACTACCCTCAGGTGCTTTGGAGAATAGTTTGACTCCCTCTTCTTTGTGTCAACCCCTGAGATATCAGAACATTGCTATCATGTCTCCCCTGGTCCTTCTTTTCATTAAACTAGACATCCCAGTTCCTGCAACCGTTCTTCATATTTTTTTAGCCTCCAGTCCCCTAATCGTCTTTGTTGCTCTTCTCTGCACTCTTTCTAGAGTCTGAACATTTTTTTTTTAACATTATGGTGACCAAAACTAGATGCAGTATTCCAAGTGTGGCCTTACCAAGACATTATAAAGTAGTATTAACACCTCAGGTGATCTTGATTCTACCCCTCTGTTCCTGCAGCCTAGAACTATGTTGGCTTTTTTGGCAGCTGCTTGCTCATATTTAAATAGTTTTCCACTAGGACTCCAAGATCCCTCTCACAGTTACTACTAATGAGCAAGGTACCACATATATCAGGGGTCCCCAAACGTTTTACACAGGGGGTCAGTTCGCTGTCCCTCAGACCGTTGGAGGGCCGGACTATAAAAAACCCATATGAACAAATCCCTATGCTACAGAGAGGGGCGGCATACAAATCCAATAAATTATTATTATTATTATTATTATTATTAATTATTATTATTATTACTATGCACACTGCACATACCTTATTTAAAGTAAAAAACAAAATGGGAACAAATACAATATTTAAAATAAAGAAGAAGTACAGTAGTAAGTAAGTAATAATTAAGTAATGAAGTAATTTATACTTCTTTATTAACAAGTAAATTTAAACTTAAATCAACAAACTCCCTCCATTTCTCCTTCCTTCCTTCCCTCCCTCCTCTCCACTTCTCTCTTCCCTCTTCCTTTTCTCTCATTTGTTTCATTTTCCTCTCACTCATTCTTTCCCTCCCTCCAGCGAAGGGGAGGGCGCGGAGGCGGTGCCCGCCGGAGAAGCAGAGAGAGAGAGAAGTGGAGGTGTGCTCGCCTTGTGCCGTGGGGGGGAGGCGGTGGAGGTCAGGGGTTTGCAAGCAGCCACATCCCCCCCACACACACACTTAGCCATGGTGCACTTAGCTGTGACTTTCAGTGGAGTTTTTGAATCGCCAATTTCCTGAATCTCCTGTCCACACACCACAGAGGAGGAGGTGGGGAGGAGGTGGAGAGGCAAGAGGCGGGGAGGAAAGCAGGCCTGCTATTGGCCCCTTTCTTTCTCGCCTTTAGGGAGAGGAACTGTTGCTGCTCTGCCATAGGGCAGCAGCAGTTTCTCTCCCTAAAGGCGGCAAAGAAAGGGGCCAATTGCAGGCCCGCTTTCCTCCCCACCTCTTGCCTCTCCACCTTCTCCTCGCTCAGCAGCCGACTGCGGTGAGTGGACAGGAGATTCGGGAGCTTATTATATCGATCGGTAAAATCTCGTGTGCTGCCGTGGGCCGGTTAAAAGACCTCAGTGGGCTGTATCCTGCCCGTAGGCCGTAGTTTGGGGACCGCTGACATATATTACACATTACTATAATAAAACCCACTCTCGCCTTGCCTTTTTTTCCCTTTCTCCTAGTGAAGATGTTCCAAAAGTTCATTGCAACATGAGAAATCAGCAGCTTCTGTGGTTCTTCCATGTCTACAGTTAGCACTTCAAGAGCTTTTGTTACCTTACTCAATTATATGACTCAAAGGCATCTCATTAGGCAACTGAAAGTGTCTAATGTTCAGTTAAGTTCTGTCCTTTAATTATGCAGTGCTTTGTTTGCGGCAGGCCAGTTCTCCAGGGAGAAGGAGCTTGAGCATTCCTTCAAAAGCAATTACATACATGCCAGGAAATGTCTCCTTTACAAATGAAGATTCGCCATTCTTTCCTATTGATTCTGCATCTTCCTTGGCAGCTATATTATCATAAGCTATTTATGGTCTAAGCAAAGGAATAAGCTTCCCAGGGATTTCAAATGCATCATTTAAGACTTCAGGATGCATCCCTATATAGATTTAATCAAATTGAGAGGAGCCCCACTGAAATCAATAGGGCTACTCATTTGTAAATTGGGTCTCTTACATTATGCCCGATCAGTTCATGCTTAATGATTAAGATCAATTTGACTGCAAGCTCTTGTCTGAGTTTATTTATCCAATATTGGTTTGATTGTCGTTGTTTTTCATTTTTTAAGCCAGATTCACCAGCTGGCCAACTTTATCTGGGCTGCAAAACTAAGCTAGGTTCGCAATTCTGCAGAAGATCCAAGGGCTTTTTGCTACCCTAGGAAACTAAAGATTATTCCTAAATGTAGGTAGTGGCAAACTCTTTAATTTCTATTACTCAAAAAATCTGACAGATGAATATCTGAACTTGATGAACTGAATCCAACTTGAAAGGTTTTTTTTAAATGTACAAAAAGTTTTTTAAAAAACAATCAAGTAGGATATGGTTATTATGGTTATGAAGTGCTGTAGAAATTTGATGTTTATCTTAAAGGGAAGTGTTTCCTCTGGGAAGTGTTTCTTCTTAACATAAAACAGGAAATAAGTTTGAAAGGGACTTTTGAGGTCTTCTAGTCTAAACCCCTTTTCATACAGGAGATCCTACATGACAGTGATGGCTAACATTTTTTTCCTTGGGCGCCGAAAGCACGCATGTGTGCGTGCCCACATACATAATGCAATGACCTCCTGCATGACCTATCTCCTCCACATGCGTGCACAACCCCAGCACTGCCCTCACCGCCACGCATGCACACGATCACCAACTCCCCCCACATGTGCAACCACCATTCACCCCATTTTGGCCTCGCATCCCAAAACAGTGCTGGGTGGGGGTGAAGCCTCACATCAGAAAACAGTGCTGAGAGGAGAAAAAAGCCTCCCAAAAATGGCACTCGGAGGACAAATAACCTCCCCAAACAGTGCTGACAGGAGAAAAAAGCATCTCAAAACAGTGCTGACAGGAGAAATAAGCCTCCAAAAACAGCACTGGGAGGATAAAAAAAACCTCCAAAAGCAGTGCTGGGAGAAGAAATAAGCCTTCCAAAACAGCACTGACAGGAGAAATAAGCCTCCAAAAACTGCGCTGAGAGGGAAATAAGCCTGCCAAAAGAAGCACTGGGAGGAGAAAAAAGTCTCCCAAAACAGCACCGACAGGAAAAATAAGCCTCCAAAAACAGTGCTGACAGGAGAAATAAGCCTCCCAAAAACGGCACTCGAAGGACAAATAACCTCCCCAAACAGTGCTGACAGGAGATATAAGCCTCCAAAAACAGAACTGGGAGGGAAATAAACCTCTAAAAACATCACTGGGAAGATTAAAAAAGCCTCCAAAAGCAGTGCTGGGAGAAGAAATAAGCCTTCCAAAACAGCACTGACAGGAGAAATAAGCCTCCAAAAACAGCGCTGACAGGAGAAATAAGCCTCCCAAAAACGGCACTCGGAGGACAAATAACCTCCCCAAACAGTGCTGACAGGAGATATAAGCCTCCAAAAACAGAACTGAGAGGGAAATAAACCTCCAAAAACATCACTGGGAAGATGAAAAAAGCCTCCAAAAGCAGTGCTGGGAGAAGAAATAAGCCTTCCAAAACAGCACTGACAGGAGAAATAAGCCTCCAAAAACAGTGCTGACAGGAGAAAAAAGCCTCTCAAACACAGCACTGAGAGGAGAAATAAGCCTCTCAAAAACAGCGCTGAGAGGATAAATAAGCCTCCAAAAACAGCGCTTACAGGAGAGAAAAGCCTCTCAAAAACAGCACTGGGAGGAGAAAAAAGCCTCTCAAAGCGCTGGGAGGAGGAGAAAGCCTCAGAGACCCAAAAATCAGCTGGCCTGCATGTGTATGCTCAGTGAAGCTGAGCTGGGCAATGGCTCCTGTGCCCGCAGAGAGGAGTCGTTGTGGCACACGTGCCATCGGTTCACCATCACAGCCCTACACCATTTCGAACAAATGGCTATCCAATCTCTTCTTGAAAACCTCCAGTAATGAAGCACCCATCAACTCCTGGAGGTAAGCCCTTTGAGAGGCTTTTTTTTCTCCTCCCAGTGCTGTTTTAGAGGCTTTTTTCTCCTCCCAGTGCTTTTTTTGAGAGGCTTTTTTCTCCTGTCAGCGCTGTTTTTGGAGGCTTATTTATCTTCTCAGCGCTGTTTTTGAGAGGCTTATTTCTCCTCTCAGTGAAAAATTACACTCACTAATTTTTCACTAATTTCCTCTTTAATTCTAAGTTGCACCTCTCCTTGATAAGTTTCCATCCTTCTTGTCCTGCCCTCAGGCGCTTTGCTTTCCCTTCTTCGCTGTGACAGCCTCTCAAATATTAGAGGACTGCTATCATATCATCCCCAATCCTCTTCATTAGATCAGACATACTCGGTCCCACAATCGTTCATCATATTTGAATGATGCAAATCAGACTTGATAAAGACTGAAAGAAGTGTTGTCTACCAAACCATTTATGTTGCCTTCAGGGCACACCTGCAGGTTCTTTGATGTATTCAGCAAACTATTTAAAATGCCCTTTGTTTAAGATTTTACCTTCCCTGGTTTGTTACAACAATGTTTCTCTAATCTTTTTTTTTTAAAATATACTTTATTAATTTATACAAAAAGGAATAAAACAGGGGGAAAGGGGGATGGGAGTACAGAAAAGAAAAGTGGGAGTGGAGTGTGGTAAACAATATTGTTATATCACAGCTTATATATATTATTGTATATACATTTCGGGTATTTGTCCATATGTAAATATTTAGTATTCAGAGTTCTATTTTAAATATCTTATAGCTGTAATATTTGATAATCCAACAGTAATGTAGGAAAAGAAAGGGTAGAAAGGTTGGCGGGCCCCAGGGGAAGAGCCTTCTCTGTGGCAGCCCTGGCCCTCTGGAACCAACTCCCCCCGGAGATTAGAACTGCCCCTACTCTCCTTGCCTTTCGTAAGCTCCTTAAAACCCACCTTTGTCGTCAGGCATGGGGGAACTGAGACATCTCCCCCGGGCATATACAATTTATGAATGGTATGTTTGTATGTATGTTTGTATAGTAAATGCGGTTTTTAAATATTTTTAAACTATAATTTAGATTTGTTGTGAATTGTTTCATTTTGTTGTGAGCCGCCCCAAGTCTACTGAGAGGGGCGGCATACAAATCTAAATAAATGAATGAATAAATGAATGAATGAATGAATGAATGAATGAATAAATAAATAAATAAATAAATAAATAAATGGGAGGGGGGAAAAGAGATAAAAGAGAAAGAAGAGAGAGATAGCAAGATGAGAGGTAGTACCTGCAAGCAAGTAGGCGTTTGGGTTGTGGCAACTTAGATGGATTATATTTATTGTTTTTTGTGAGTAAAATTTAATCATAGGTTATAATATTAGTAGATTTCTAATAGTTCTCAAATGGATTGAACTCAGACAGGGATTGAGTTATTTTTGATCCGATTTTTGGTTATACGTATCTTTATTTTGGTTCATATTAAGCAATTTTGGTTATTTTTCGCTTTGTCATCTTTAGAGTGGGATAGCCATCTGAACCATTTCTCCCAGGCCTTGTAGAACTCTGAATCATTTTTGTTCTGAATTTCCATTGTTAATTTTGTTAAATGTTTCTCTAATCTTAATTTAATCAAAACTGCCTCCTGCAGTTCATTTAAATGCAAAAGTGACCTGGAGACTGCAGTCTGAAGAAATCTCAGCTAAAAGCATCAATGCAGAGTCTATAACCGTCTCACCACTATATGGATTTTGGAGGCATCTATGGAGATTCTCAATCATCCAGGTCATGATTGTACCCAAAAGTGCTTTTCAAAAGTCATCTGGATTTTCTTGTTTTCTTTATTTATTTATTAAATTTGTATGCCACCCCTCTCTGAGGACTCGGGGTGGCTCACAACAGCAAAACAGTACAAATCCAATAGTTAAAAACAATTTAAAACCCTTAATATAAAAAACAGTCATACATCTCAGACAAACCATACATAAAACGGAAACGGCCCAGGGGAATCAATTTCCCCATTCCTGATGGCAGAGGTGGGTTGTAAGGAGTTTGCGAAAGGCAAGGAGGGTGGGGGCAATCCTAATCTCCGGGGGGAGTTGATTCCAGAGGGTCAGGGCCGCCACAGAGAAGGCTCTTCCCCTGGGCCCCGTCAGCTGACATTGTTTCATCAACGAGACCAGGAGAAGTCCAACTCTGTGGGACCTAACCAGTCTCTGGGATTCGTGTGGCAGAAGGCGGTCCTGGAGATATTCTGGTCCGATGCCATGAAGGGCTTTATAGGTCATAATCTATATGTTTTGTTTTTCCTCCTTGGAAACTTTTTGCTACTCATTGATGAAGCTTCTTCAGTTCACATTTTTGTATACAGTTTCTTATAATATTCTTTGCCATCAAATCAATATTGTTGCCTCGTGGTGACCTTGTACACAGTAGTCCTGAACTGTGTCAATCTAAAATTAGGCAGCCAATTATTGTCAGGGTGGCATCCGCAGCTGCTGTTATTATATCAATCCATCATGTCGCTGGTCTTTCTCTTTTGCATTTTTCTTCAACTTGGTCAAGCATGAGCTCTTTCTCTAATGATGTTTGTCTTTTCGTGATGTGTACAAAATATGAAAATTGCAGTCTTGACGTTTTACCTTCTAAGGAAAGCAGTTAATGTCGATTGAGGTGTTCTTTATACACCCCGTGGTACCTGCAATGTCACGTTCCAGCACCATAATTCAAAACTATCAAGTCCAGTGATGGCGACGCTTTTTTGGTTTGTGTGCCAAAAGGTGTGTGTATGTGTGTGCTAGCATCCCCCACCCTCCACCCCCATGCATGTGCACAGACCTTTCTGAAGTCTGGTAGGAGAAAAAAATACCCAAACCAGTAAAACGGAAGTTCGGAAAAACCACTTCCGGTTTGCCCATTGTGCTGTTTTTTGCACTCCAGAGCTTCAGGAAGCTTCCCTGAACCCTCCAAAGCAGTGTTTTTCAACCAGTGTGCCGCGGCATGGTCAGGTGTGCCATGGGGAAATTAAACATGGGTTCCTAAACTACGGCCTGCATGCTGGATACGGCCCATGGAGGCCATTTATCCAGCCCACCGCCAGCCGCCTCCATCCGAACATAAACATTCCTCTCACAATCAGCGAGAGGAAGAGTGGAGACACAGGGAATGCTCACTGACCAACCACCTTCTAGGATTCATCCCGACCACTAGTGATGAACCAATAGCAGGCCTCCTCTCAGGCACACTCAGGAAGGTCCCCGTTCAGGCTGCTGCGCACTTGTCATTGTGTGGCCGCGGCGAGTAGTTGAACCTGCTACTCCTCCCCATGATCCCGGTTTCTAATCCTGGTCAGGACTGGAGGTAAATGTTGCCACCACTAGATGAAGCCTCAGCCTCAGCTGGTTATGTCTATCCTGATGCTGTATATAGATATTTGAACTATATTATTAACTATATATATAATATGTACTGTGTTAAAGTGTCATTTTGTGTCATTTTGGTTGGTGGTGTGCCCCAGGATTTTGTAAATGTAAAAAAATGTGCCACGGCTCAAAAAAAGGTTGAAAATCACTGCTGCAGAGTACAAAACAGCACAATGGCAAAACCATAAGTGCGTTTTCCCACTAAATACACTGTACTGTGTGTCCAATATGTAAGACAAAGACTAGAATGTATATAGAAAAAACAACGGTAAACTGCTGAAACATAAGCCTAAAAATTTCATCCAATGCTAAGCATGTTTGTTAATTTTTTTATTTTAATTGTTTAATTAAAGTCTATTTTTAAAACCTTTAAAAAATGTTTTTAATGCATTTTTCCAAACTTCCAGTTTGTCCGTTGGGGGATTTTTTTTTGCCTCCGGGGCTTCGGGCAAGCTTCCCTGAAGCATCCAGAGAATGAAATGGCCTTTCCCAAGGCCGAAAATCAGCTGGCCAGCGCACATATGCGTACTGGAGATGAAACATGGCAGAGTCTCATGTGCCCTCCAATATGGCTCCGTGTGCCACCTGTGGCACATATGCCATAGGTTCACCATCACGAATCTAGTCTATTCCTCTCTTGTTTCTTCATCATCCAACTTACAGGTAAATATTGTAGAACAATATTGTAAATACTATGGAACAAATCAGATATTTGTACGTAAAACATCTTTTAAAATATTGTCTAGGCTTTTCATGGCCAATTTTCCAGACAATCTTGGTTTTTTTAAAAAATTCTGGGATACTTGTAATTTTATTATTGTTTATTGATGGGAAAGTTGAAGTTGTCGCCTAAGGGAAGATCTTGACTTGCAACCATACGTTTAGCAATCTTTCAAAGTTTTAGCAGTGCTCAGAAAAGGAACTTACAACCAGTAAGTTCCAAGTTACGAAAGGACTTACAACCTATGACTTATGACAGTCATAGCATCCCTATGGTCACAAGAGTAACAGGCCGTCATTTGTGACAGTTGCAACATCTTTCAAGTTATTTAATTATTATAAATGCAACACCATTTCTTCTTTGGCTTTCATTTCCAGCAGAGTGTCTTATGCGATTCACCCGGATTCAAAGTGTCCAATCAATGCCACTCCGTTTGAGGTCATTAACACCCAACAGGTGTTCTATTTGATTCTTATGAGTGTTCTATTTGATGATCAACCACTTCCAATTTTCCTTGGCTTATGCTTCATACACGGCAGAAAAAGACCTCATGGTCCATCTAGTCTGCCCTTATACTATTTTCTGTATTCTATCTTAGGATGGATATATGTTTATCCCAGGCATGTTTAAATTCAGTTACTGTGGATTTACCAACCACGTCTGCTGGAAGTTTGTTCCAAGGATCTACTACTCTTTCAGTGAAATAATATTTTGTCATGTTGCTTTTGATCTTTCCCCCAACTAACTTCAGATTGTGTCCCCTTGTTCTTGTGTTCACTTTCCTATTAAAAACACTTCCCTCCTGGACCTTACTTAACCCTTTGACATATTTAAATGTTTCGATCATGTCCCCCCTTTTCCTTCTGTCCCCCAGACTATGCAGATTGAGTTCATTAAGTCTTTCCTGATACGTTTTATGCTTAAGACCTTCCAGCATTCTTGTAGCCCGTCTTTGGACCCGTTCAATTTTGTCAATATCTTTTTGTAGGTGAGGTCTCCATTCTGTGTCCCCTTGTGATATTTTGCTTCTGCGCATGCACAGGAAGCAAAACAGCTGAAAAATTCAAGAAAAAAGATGGCGCCACCCAACACTGGAATGGTCTCGCACAAATTGCACCAGTAGGAACCCACCACTGCACAAAGGTGTGTGTGTGTATACATATTCACTTAGAGTTAAAGCAGCTTTCATTCCTAAGAGTCGTTGGACAACAACCTCTAGAGCACTGTTTCTCAACCTCAGCAACTTTAAGACGTATGGACTTCAACTCCCAGAATCCTCCAGCCATCCAGCATGGTGGTTGGAGAATTCTGGGACTTGAAATTCAAGTTGCTGAGGTTGAGAACCACTGCTCTAGAGAGTTAAAGTTTTAGTGTCTTTGGTAGCTATAGGTTTGTAAGTGCCTTATCTTGGAGTCCTAGGTTCTCCCCATAGATCAAATATGCAAGTTAGACGTCTACCAGACACAATAATTTATGGAATATTATGGAATAATTTATTCTGCTTTTCATTTCCTATCACTCTAAGCCCATTTGAAAATTGGCTAAATAAATAAATGACGGCTGACTCAAGAACTAAGCATTTTCATCATTATTTCCATCACATATCCATTTTGTACCAGTGTCACAATGCATCTATTCTCCTCCTCCTCCCAATGCAAGGACATTATAAGGGCATTACCTTCTCCACACTTTCATGTCTTGATGAAAAATGAAGAATGACAGCTCACATCTTGGATTTTCTTGAGTATGGAAGATTCATTGCATGGGGTCTCTATTCAAGAACCAAAGGGTTAAAATTAGTATATTTATTTACTTATTTTATTTATTTATTTTGTCCAATACATAATACACATTGAAGAGAAAGATATGTAATAATATAAGTAAAGAAAAGAATAGAAGAAAAGATATAAAAGTATAGGTGAACATATTTGAAAGGAAGAAAAGATAAATGAGGTAAGGAGAGACAATTGGACAGGGGACGGAAGGCACACTGGTGAACGTATCTACGCCCCTTACTGACCTCTAAGGAACTGGAGAGGTCAATCATGGATAATCTAAGGGGAAAATGTTTTGGGTTAGGGGTTGACACTACTGAATCGGGTAATGAGTTCCACGCTTCGACAATTCAGTTGCTGAAGTCATATTTTTTACAGTCAAGTTTGGAGCGGTTAATATTAAGTTTGAACCTGTTGCGTGCTCTTGTGTTGTTGTGATTGAAGCTGAAATAGTCATTGACAGGTAGAACGTTGCAGCATATGATCTTGTGGACAATACTTAGATCATGTTTTAGGCGACGTAGTTCTAAGCTTTCTAGACCTAGGATTGATAGTCTGCTTTCGTAGGGTATTCTGTTTCGAGTGGAGGAGTGAAGGGCTCTTCTGGTGAAGTATCTTTGGACATTTTCAAGGGTATTGATGTCCGAGATGTGGTATGGGTTCCAGACAGATGAACTGTATTCAAGGGTGGGTCTGGCAAAAGTTTTGTAGGCTCTGGTGTGAGTAGCGTGATATTGCCAGAGCAGAAGCTGCATAGGATCAGGTTAACAACTCTAGAAGCCTTTTTGGCGATATTGTTGCAGTATAGCCCAGTGATGGTGAACTTAAGGCACACGTGCCACAGGTGGCACATGGAGCCATATCCGAGGGTATGTGAGCAGTGATGGGCCCCTGCCTCCATGGGAAGTGGGGAACACAGTGGGGGTAGTAAGCTTATACACTATATATTGAATACTTAATACTTTTTTAATAGTCCTTCCTTTCTCTAGTACCTTAGTATGATCCTTAACTATTTTTAAAATAGGAAATAATTAAATAGTATGTTTTTACCCATAAACACTTTAATCATTTTAATCATTATCTAAAACTGAACTTTTATAGCAATTCAAGAAAAGTGAGCTACTTGCCTAATCTGTTATCATACTGAACCTTTTGGGTTCAATACAAAACCATAAAAGGTTACTGTGCTCCTCAACAAACAATGCTGTCTATCATTTGTCCTTTTTGTGACTATTCAAATAATGTGACTTAATCAACTGAAAATGAGTCCAAGCCCCTATTTGAAAACCTATCTTGGTCGGTAACCCACTCCCACCCAGACACATGACCTTTAAGCCGCCACCAACCCCAGTCACATTATAATCAAGCCATTCCCACTTGGTCACATGGCCAGCAAGCCATTCCTACCCGCTCATATGACCATCAAGCCACACCCACACAATAAGCCACGCCCCCAGCATGATAGTAAAAGTTTTTGCAGCCCTTCGCTGTATGTGAGACCTTGCACTATGTCAGCTCCAGCTGAAGCTCCATAAGCTCTAGCTGATGTTTGGCCTTTTTGCTCTCCACAGGCTTCAGGAAAGCCTCTTGAACCCTGGGGACAGCAAAAAATTGGTCAATGGGTCAATATTTACTTACTTACTTACTTACTTACTTACTTACTTACTTACTTACGGTACTTACTTACTTACTCACTCACTTACTCATTCATTCATCCATCCATCCATCCATCCATCCATTTATTTATTTATTTATTCATTCATTCATTCATTCATTCATTTATTTATTTATTTATTTATTTATTTATTTATTTATTTATTTATTTTTTATGCTGCCCTTCTGCTTAGACTCAGGCCGGCTTACAACATGTTAGCAATAACACTTTTTAACAGAGCCAGCATATTGCCCCCAACAATGCAGGTCCTCATTTTACCCACCTCGGAAAGATGGAAGACTGAGTCAACGTTGAGCCGGTGATGAGATTTGAACCTGCAGATCTAGCAGTCAGCTTTAGTGGCCTGCAGTACTGCACTCTACCCTCCGCTCATTGGGCCCATTTGGCTGGTTTTCCCCACCCCCAGGCTTCAGGAGTCCAGAGACTTCAGTGAGGCTCGTTGCGCATGAATGGGGGGTTGTTGGGGGGTTGTGCGCATGCATGGGAGGAGGGCATAGGTCTGAGTATGCATGTTAGTGCATGCACATGTATCCTTTTAACACGCGAGCCAAAAAAGTTTCGCCATCACTGGTACAGTGAATCATCTTATACAGTGGTACCTCTACTTAAGAACTTAATTGGTTCTATGACCAGGTTCTTAAGTAGAAAAGTTTGTAAGTACAAGCAATTTTTCCCATAGGAATCAATGTAAAAGCAAATAATGCGTGCAAACCCATTGGGAAAGAAATAAAAGCTCGGAATTTGGGTGGGAAGAGGAGGAGGAAGAAGAGGAAGGGGACAGTCGCTGCCGAAGGAAGGAGGTGAGGTGAGGGGAATCAAAAAAATCCAAAACTTTAAGGCTTTAAAAAAAAAAAAAGAGGGACTCTGAGACAACGAGGAGGAGCACGCACCTCCAATACATCCAGCCTCCCATACAGTGCCTCCCATACAGTGGCTGCTGCTGCTGCTACCTGCTTTCTCTTCCTTCCCATGCTGAAGGGCTCCCGTCTCCTCTCGCTCACTCACTTTGTAGCTGCCGCCTTTCCTTCGCTGTGGTGACTCCTCGGCTGCCCAGAGCGAAGGGAGCATTTCTTTTCTCTGGGCGCTGACAGAGGTTTATTCCCTGTCCAAGCGCCCAGAGAAAGAGAAATGCTTCGTTCGCTTTGGACTGCCAAAGCCTCCTTAAACACCACTAAAAGGCTCCTCTGGCAGCCCAGATGGCTGGGATTAAAGGGGGAATGGCAGGAAACTGGCCGGGCCTTCATGCCGCTCCCCAAATTTCCTGGGATTTTTTCTGGGCTTGGGTTCTTAAGTAGAAAATGGTTCTTAAGTAGAAAATGGTTCTTAAGTAGAGGCAAAAAAATCTTGAACACCCGGTTCTTATCTAGAAAAGTTCTTAAGTAGAGGCGTTCTTAAGTAGAGGTACCACTGTATTCTCCTTTCTACCATCTAGAGCAGTGACTTTCAACCTTTTTTGAGCCGCGGCACATTTTTTACATTTACGAAACCCTGGGGCACATTGAGAGGGCGGGGTGGGGGGGTGGGTGCTAAAAAAAGTTTGGACAAAAAAATTCTCTCTCTTTCTCCCTTTCGCATTATTTCTCTCTCCCTCCATCTTTCTCTCCCTCTTTCTTTCTTTCTCTCTCTCCATCCCTCTTTCTCTTCCTTCCTTCCTTCCTCTCTTTTTTGCTCTCTCTCTCTCTCCCTCCCTCCCTCTATGTCTTTCTCTCTCTCTCCTTCCCTCCCTCTGTTTCTCTCTCTCTCTATTGCTTTCTTTCTCTCTCTCTCTCTTGCTTTCTTTTTCTTGTTCTCTCTCTCTCTCTCTCTCTTGCTTTCTTTCTCTCTCTCTCTCTCTTGCTTTCTTTCTCTCTCTTCCTTTCTTTCTTTCTCTCTCTGAGCTTCGCGGCACACCTGACCATGTCTCACGGCACACTAGTGTGCCCCGGCACACTGGTTGAAAAACACTGATCTAGAGAAAATATTTGGAAGGGTTTAATTACCCTTTCCTATGCAGAAAGTTGCTAAAGCTAGTTTCCTGATTTTGTAGGAAACATTGCTTAAGGGGAATATCTTCCTAACACACACAGCATGACAGCAATACTATGATACGTGCCATAGGTCTAATATATGGCACACATATACACATCTAATTTCCCTTGACACTCATCCCTTCCTATTCTGAGTTTGTGCAATTAACATTGTATTTGGATGATGAGGTCTATTAGGCATATGTTTGCAGATGGATTTATGTCCCCCCTGCCTTCTAGCGTACATTAAAAGTTTGAATTTCTGTTGGTTTAGTTTAGTCATAGATACTGGTGTTATATGCTGTCAGCAACATACGTAGATTTCTGACTAAAATGTGTACTTTTTTTTTAGAAAAGCAAGTTTGTTAATGTGCTTTATAAATGCTTGGTTTTTAGCTTCCCCAGGGTGTGTGATTTTGAGTAATTGGTAATAAATTATTTGTGCGAGAGGATTAGGTTTTGGAATTCCAATTTTGCAATGGAGAAGCAATTGAAAATATCATGTATGTTTTCTTTTAGCTGGCATAAGCCAGCAAGATATATGTCTTTGGGGAGAGAATCAAAATATACGAAAACTGTGAGGTATAAAACAAGTGGCAATCTCAAATTCTGGTCCCAGTGGGTATCATGATTTGATTAGTAATAACTCACAGTCAGACAGGTAACATTAGACACAAACAGAATAAAAAGGCAAAATATCCAAACATGGCAATTCCTGTGCCTTCTCAGTAAACAATGACCCTTACTCTTCTGGCTTTCTGAAGAATGGTTAAAACCTAGTTTTCTGTATGACCTTTAGCATTTAAGCCACTGGAATAAGACCTTCACCAGACTTTCTTATAATTGTTTCTTATTTAGTAATTATTTCTATTTCAATCTGATTGTTATTATACAGTGGTACCTCTACCTAAGAACACCTCTACTTAAGAACTTTTCTAGATAAGAACCAGGTGACGAAGGTTTTTTTGCCTCTTCACAAGAACCATTTTCTACTTACAAACCCGAGCCTCCAAAACTGTAACCACAAAAGGCAGGGAGAAGCCTCCGTGGGGCCTCTTTAGGAATCTCCTGGGAGGAAACAGAGACGGAAAAGGTGGGGAGGATTCCACTCTAAGAATCTCCTGGGAGGAAACAGGGCGGAAAAGGTGGGGAAAAGCCTGCATGGGGCCTCTCTAGGAATCTCCTGGGAGGAAACAAGGCCTCCACCTTCCCTGTGTTTTCCCCGATTGCACGCATTATTTGCTTTTACATTGATTCCTATGGGAAAAAATTGCTTCTACTTAATAACTTTTCTACTTAAGAACCTGGTCACGGAACGAATTAAGTTCGTAAGTAGAGGTACCACTGTATTTGTAAACTATCTGGAGCAAGGGCAGTGAAGGGCTACCAAAAATTTTACTACCACACTGTGGACGTGGCTTTTGCAGGATGCCCCTGCATTTTCTTTTAACATCTTTCAGTGCAGATTGGGTGCTCTGGGGTGGAGCTCCATTTTTGCTACCCCACTGCATTCCCCCCAATCCGGACGGTAGCCCACCCCTGAGCAGGGGGTGTCAAACTCAAGGCCCGCAGGCCGGATTTGGCCAGTGGGGTGTTAGGTGTGGCCTGTGGGGCCACTCTAAGGACTGGCCCATGGTGCCTCTGCCAGAGAAAAGTGAGCTCATGAGAACCACATGTGGCTCTCTCAAGCTTCATGATGATGGGACGTTGCATTGCTCCTCAGTCCCCATCCAAAGATAATGATCAGTTCGGAGGTAAAATTGTCTAATTGCAGTATTTCAAGTCTATTGGAGTAAGGTATTTTGTTGAGAGAGGAGGAGTGAAGGACTCTTCTTATGAAATATTTCTGGACACTCTCAATTGTATTAATGTCTGATATGCAATCCAGGTTCCATACAGATGAGCTGTATTTGAGAATTGGTCTGTCAAATGTTTTATAAACTCTGGTTAGTAGTTCAATGTTACCAGAGAAGAAGCTATATAACATTATTAGATTGACAACTCTTAATGCTTTTTTGGTAATGTTGTTACAGTCAACTCTAGCACTTAGGTCATTGGATATGAGTATTCCAAGGTCTTTGATAGAGTGAGGGTCGTCTACAAGTTCATAATCTCCAAGTATATATTTAGTATTCTGATTCTTTTTACCAATGTGTAGGACAGAGCATTTACTGGTTGAAATTTGAAGTTGCCAATTGTTAGACCATTCTGCTACATGGTCAAGGTCCTTTTGAAGGGTAGCAGGGTTGTTGTTGGTATTAAATAGTTTAACATCATCAGCAAAGAACACAGTTGGTTATAATATGATCACCAAGATTGTTTATGTAGAGTATGAAGAGAGTTGGTCCTAAAACACTGCCTTGAGGGACATCACTGATGATGGGAGCAGGATATAATTAGAAACTGGTAAGATGGTTTGTTTACAATTAATTTCACGTTTATGGGTATGTAACCATAAATCTGTTCCATCTCGTTTTTGTAACAATTTGCCTTTTTGTTTTGTTTTTTTACTGGTCCAAAATTCACGTTTATTCTCATTATGGTTGTCTCTTTCTTGGACATGGTTGTCTGTACTAAATGCACTTTTCTATGGGCTGTTTGAGCCAAAAACTGCATCACGAAATTTGGAACACAATATAATCCAAGGGAGGACCATAACATTTGGTTAGTCCAGGAACTGCAAATTGACCTTCATTCACTTAAGATGCCCTGCACACACAGTTCTTCGTCCAACCCTATTCATGAGCCAGATACATTAGATAAGAAGCCAGAATATGCAAATCCAGCTTTCACTTTCAGAGGGAGTAGAGAATAAACTATGTCAGGCCTTGAGACATGAAGCGTAGCACCAACAAGCCAGATGCCAAATGGAATCTCAGTACTTGTCTCCAATGTAGAAGAACCAAATTATTGATAGCAACTTGGAAATATTCATCGGCTTCTAATCTGCCATCAATCATGGAAGATCATTCTCCTCATCATTCTCTTAGTCTTGTGCCCGGAATGATTAACGGCAATAATAACCATTTTGTAGGCTATGGAAGAGGGAAAAAAGATAATCTTTTAACTTTAGGCATAATTATTCTATATAGACTCAAAAAGAAAAGTACAGTGGTACCTCTACTTATGAACTTAATTCGTTCCGTGACCAAATTCTTAAGTAGAAAAGTTTGTAAGAAGAAGCAATTTTTCCCATAGGAATCAATGTAAAAGCAAATAATGTGTGCGATTGGGGAAACCACAGGGAGGGTCTCCACCCTGTTTCCTCCCAGGAGATTCCTAGAGAGGCTCCATGGAGGTTTCTCCTTGCCTTTTCCGGTTACAGTTTTGGAGACTTGGATTTGTAATTGGAAAATGGTTCTTGAGAAGAGGTAAAAAATCTTGAACACCCGGTTCTTATCTAGAAAAGTTCGTAAGTAGAGGCGTTCTTAGGTAGAGGTACCACTGTATGAATAATAGCAAAAAAAAGGCACTTTAGCAGGAGTTTATAAGGCACTGGTTTTTACATATTTCAAAATCTATTTTACAATTCTAACTATTTCAAGTAGGATATAAAAGCTGGTGTCCTTCTGATGTTCTAAACCGCAGGGGTCACCAAACTCTAGTCCATGGACTATAATTGGTCCACAACTCATTAGGGTTCCAGGCAATACATGAAACCATGCATCCCCCAGTCTCTAGAAAAATCATCCTCCATGGAACCCATCTCTGGCGCCGAAAAAGGTTGGGGGGCTACTATTCTAAACCACAATTTCCCAAATCCTTTCCATTGACTATGTTGGCTGGAACTGTGATGGATTCTAGAATCTCTCAGGAACAGACATTGACAGCTTATAGGGTGTAAATTGTATTAATCTTTAAGGAATTTGTGTCTTAGGAGAAGGCTATTTAAAGAACTATTTAACAATAACAACAACAGAGTTAGAAGGGACCTTGGAGGTCTTTTAGTCCAATCCCTTGCTTAAGCAGGAAACTCTACACTACTTCAGATTATCCAACATCTTCTTTAAAACTTCCAGTGTTGGAGCATTCACAACTTCTGGAGGCAAGCTGTTCCACTGATTAATTGTTCTAACTGTCGGGAAATTTCTCCTTAGTTCTAAATTACTTCTGTCCTTGTTTAGTTTCCACCCATTGCTTCTTATTCTATCCTCAGGTGCTTTGGAGAATAGGTTGACTCCTCCTTCTTTGTGGCAACCCCTGAGATATTGGAACACTGCTATTCCTATTTGTCCCTATTTATGTCCAATTGTATCATAAAATGAGTAAAATCTTCAAGTTTAGTATGATTTTTACTGAGTTCACATAGACTTCCATACTGTTTTCTGTATAGTTCAGAAGATGTTTGCCACTTCCTTTTCTTGGACTCATTTTCCTATTTACTTCCCAGTTTAGTCTACAGTCCAAGTGATTCTGGTGGTTTTCCATCTATGCTTTAAAATGGGCCATCCTTGTTTAGCTTTTAAGAGCTGGGATGGCACAGTGGTTAGAGTGTAGCTCTGGGGGCTACTTCACCTAACTTCTAGCTGTAGTTCAGTGGTTCAAATCTCACCACCAGCTCAAGCTTGACTCAGACTTCCATCCTTCCGAGGTGGGTAAAATGAGGAGCCAGATTGTTGGGGGCAATATGCTGATTCTGTAAACTGCTTAGAGAGGGTTGTAAAAGCACTATGAAGCCGTATATAAAGTCTAAATGCTATTGCTATATTTTTGATAGCAACCAAGGAATACTGACTAGACTACGGTAGAACAGCCTCTATTTCTTGCAGCTAAGATCCTGATAAGATCCATCTCCTTCCTGCATGCTTACAAAATATAATTCAAGCAAAGATTTGTCATTTTTTCTGCTCTATTATATGAATCAGAACAGTGAAAAACAGTAGTACACATCTTAAAATACTAAATATTTTAATTAATACAATATTAAAATTATTATTATTATTATTATTATTATTATTATTATTATTATTATTATTATTATTTATTGGATTTGTATGCCGCCCCTCTCCGGAGACTCGGGGCGGCTAACAGCAATAATAAGACAGTGTACAGTAATAATCCAATACTAAAAATGATTAAAAACTCATTAATATAAAAAAAACCAAACATACAGACAGACATACCATGCATAAAATTGTAAAGGCCTAGGGGGAAAGAGGATCTCAATTCCCCCATGCCTGACGGCAGAGGTGGGTTTTAAGAAGCTTACAGAAGGCAAGGAGGGTGGGGACAATTCTAATCTTTGGCGGGTATTGGTTCCAGAGGGCCGGGGCCGCCACAGAGAAGGCTCTTCCCCTGGGTCCCGGCAAGTGACATTGTTTGGTTGACGGGACCCGGAGAAGATCCACTCTGTGGGACCTAACTGGTCGCTGGGATTCGTGCAGCAGAAGGCGGTCCCTGAGATAATCTGGTCCAGTGCCATGAAGGGCTTTATAGGTCATAATCAACACTTTGAATTGTGACCGGAAAGTGATTGGCAACCAATGCAGACTGCGGAGTGCTGGTGTAATATGGGCATATTTGGGAAAGCCCATGATTGCTCTCGTAGCTGCATTCTGCATTCATATTCTTATAATATGTAAGATATTATAAATTTGTAGAGTTCTCTAAAGGTAGAAAGAGATACAAGAGCCTCCATTGAATGACCATAAGAAAGTAAAAAAGAAATAATCTGTATATATTTGATAAATAAGCATTGATGTTGTGTTTGAAACAATTTATTGTTTTTATTGTATGTTGGAGAAAATAAAAAATTTATACCAGAAAAACAGCAGTACACTTTTCAATGCTTTCCTAGGGAGAATAGTAGCATAGAGCGTCAACAATCTGCTGCAATTTCAAAAAAATAAAAACAAAAAGACAAACACAGTTTTGAATTCTATCAAAAAAGTATCATCTCCATCTCACAGGGATCAATACTTCTACTTTATTTTGAAGCGGTCAGATTCCTGTCCTTAATACTCTTATCTATTTCTGGCCACCACATTTTCAGAAGAATTAAGAGAAAGTGGGGAGGAGGGATTCAAAAAGTAGAAGAGGAATGGGCAAGGAATTAAAGCCCCCTGGAAAAAAAAGATGGAAGGGATTAAGAACTTTTAGCTTTGAGATTAAGGGAGATAAGGTAGCAAATTTCAAGAGGAGGCTGTAGAAAGATGGGGGCCTGTTGAATGAATGACAGAGAAATGGTAGCTCTAAAAGCAATTCAGTTATAGAACCAATTATAAAAGTGATGTCTTTCTTTTTCCAGACGTCTTCCGCAGGAAATGCTTTAATTAAATAAAACAGTGTGTTGGATGTGATGATCTAAATGGATCCCTTCCATTCTATTAGGTTTTTTTTATATGAACTTCAAAGGTGCAAAAAAGGGCAACCAGAATGATCAAGGAAATGGAGCGCTGTTGCAGTATAGCATAAATGTTAGAATAGGATTATATCATATATATCTGGACCTCTAGCAAAAAAATGCTCTGCTTACCCTGATTCTATTATAGCCAGGATAGGACAGTACTAACTGCTTAGTCTGTATTTCTGGTGAATTATAACAGGGAAACAACTGACCATAAAAGGACTCAATAAACATCTGACTGATAAACAAGTTTACATCACTCCAGACAGGACGTTATACAATCAAAGGGGGAGATTTACATTGCCTGAAGCAAAAACAGAACGAGACTGTGATAAAGGAGATTGGTTGTGATAAGGCAGAAGGCTTCAGAGAAATTAGGTGTGAGAAACATTTGCTCAAAGGAAAAGTTTCAAGGAAATTGGTTTGTGGTATCTGGGGGAAAGGAAGGACTCAAAGATATGTCATGTTTGAAGTTATGTTATTGGATGTTTGTGTATCACTTGACATGTACGTGTAATTATCCCCATTTGCTCATGCTCCCAAATAAAAAGAGGTACACAACTCTATACTGTGTCACTTCACCCAGAGAGAAAATGTGTCTAAGTCTTCTTTCTAGGATTCACGTTCGTGAGTGATCCCACACGGCTGGGTTGCTCTTAGCCCCTTTTAAGACATTGTCTTCATCAGGGACTTTGCAGCATCCACAGAGTGCTTCCCTTATGAAACCAGGTTGCAACGCCTTGGTCTCTTCAGCCTTGAAAGACGGCGTTTAAGGGGTGACTTGATCGAAGTGTATAAAATTATGCATGGGATAGAAAGGGTGGATAAAGAAAAATTCTTTTCTCTATTACACAATACTAGGACAAGGGGGCACTCCCTAAAGCTCATAGGTAAGAAAGTGAGGACAAATAAAGGGAAAAATTTCTTCACCCAGAGGGTCGTTGGTTTATGGAATTCACTTCCAAAAGAGTTCGTGACGGCTGTCAGCCTGGATAGCTTAAAGGCAAGATTAGACAGATTCATGGATGCCAAGTGTATCAATGGTTATTGAAACGGATGTCCAATGCTGCCTCTATGTTGGTTGAGGCAGGCAGGATTCCCTTGGGTACCATTTGTTGAGGGTCAAGGGAAAGGGATGGTTTTGCCTTCTCTTTCTGCTCAAGATCCCCATGGACAATTGGTGGGCCACTGTGTGACACAGAATGCTGGACTCAATGGGCTTTAGTCTGATTCAGCATGGCCCTTCTTATGTTCTTATGTAATATACACTGCTCAAAAAAATAAAGGGAACACTTAAACAACACAATATAACTCCAAGTGAATCAAACTTCTGTGAAATCAAACTGTCCACTTAGGAAGCAACACTGATTGACAATCAATTTCACATGCTGTTGCACACATTCAACTTTGTACAGAACAAAGTATTCAATGAGAATGTTTCATTCATTCAGATCCAGGATGTATTATTTGAATGTTCTCTTTATTTTATTTTTTTGAGCAATATATTTTATTGAGAACCAGTGATCCTGCAAAGAAGTAATAAATAATAAATCCATTGGGGGGCCATTGGCCTTTTTTTTCTCCGTTAAAAAAAATTAGAACTGCTTTGAGTGATTTCATTGAAACAAATAGCTTTATACGCTATATGCGAAGAGCTATCTCAGACAACATAAAAATAATTGCAGAGTGGGGAAAATATACAAATCAAGAAATTTTAAGAGCCAATCTTCTGATGCTAGCATATCCCAGGGTTGCATTTTTTCTTGCATTGCTTGGGGAAAATGTCATTTTAAAATGTTGTTCTCTTCTCTCCCTGTTTGAAATCTCAGACTGGCCATCTTGGTGAATAGAAACATAGAAACATAGAATATTGACAGCAGAAAAAGACCTCATGATCAATCTAATCTGCCCTTATACTATTTCCTGTATTTTATCTTAGGATGGATATATGCTTATCCCAGGCATGTTTAAATTCAGTTACTGTGGATTTACCAACCACCTCTGCTGGAAGTTTGTTCCAAGCATCTACTACTCTTTCAGTAAAATAATATTTTCTCACGTGGCTTCTGATCTTTCCCCCAACTAACCTCAGATTGTGCCCCCTTGTTCTTGTGTTCACTTTCCTATTAAAAACACTTCACCCCTGAACCTTATTTAACCCTTTAACATGGACAAGCTGATGCATTTCAAAGGAATTGGAGACCAATTCACCTAACCCCCCAAACTAAGAAGTCAGTAAGGGGTGTGCATAAGTGCACCAGCATGCCTTCTGCCCCCTGTCCTAATGTTTCTATTTTACTAGTATCATGTATATAAATATTATTATATGACGGTCTTGGTATATTCAGGTTTCTTCCCGTGTAGGATTTGGAAATTTCTGGCGACGTTTCGACAAGGTCCCACTCGTCATCTTCAGGCTGGTGTCTCTGTCCTTGTTCTAGGGCGAACACAGCGAGACCTGAGCTGCCTTCCTTCTATAAATACTGGTGGCTGGGTGTGGTTTGATGGCTCAGCAATTGCCTGCTGTGTAGAAACTTCCTGGTGAGTCAGTGGGGTAACACCTGGGGTCGTTGATATAACTGAGGTATGCTGATTAGTTAATGATTGTGGATTAGGCGTGATATCCTGAGTAGTTGGAGCTTGCAGACTACTTGGTTGTTTTGTAATGTGTGTTCTGAGTCTGGTTTCAGTTTCTATGGCTGGGATACGTTTGTTAATAAGGGCTGGTTTCCAGATGTCTGGTAGGCGGGAGGTATCATCCTGCTTGTTCATATTTTGGGGATGTTTTTCTATCTCGATGGCTTCCATGATTATTCTTTTGCTGTAGTGTTCTGTTTTGGAAATTAATTTAGTACTGTCAAAATCAATTTCATGTCCTGTAGTTTTGAAGTGTTGGAAAAGGGAGGATATTTTTTCTTTTTTCCTTAATGCATATTATTATATCTTTGTACACCACCAATAAATACGTACTTGACAAAACAAACAAATAAAAATATGGGAACATGCTTAATTCTCTCTAACTAGTGAGCTAACTTTGAGGAAAAAAGCAAAGGAAGATAAGATATTTAAGATAAGATATTTTGGCAGGATAATTTTCTGGGTTATTCTAGGTGACTTCTATTAATTTCAGCTTCAAGCAATCTTATACATGTGTACTTACATAGAAACACGCTCCACCAAATTCAGTAGGATTTATTCTGCGGTAGGAAAATATAAAATTGCAGCTAAATGTGCATATAGAGACAAAACATACAGAGATAAATGTGCCCAAATGCTCAGACATATGCTTTAGATTATCAATATTTAAGCTAATGAGTCCAAAAGCCCCCGGCATAATGGAAAATGGTCTTCTAGATATTATCTTAAATCATTACAATTCAAAGCATCCAGCTTTAAATATATTTGGCTGCTCGTGGTATTTTAGTCTTGGGTGTTCTGAATTGATGGATTTACATGAAGAGCCCATTCTCACATCCCACTGAGATACCACACTACCCAATTTTGGAGGAAATATCCTCATGACATCACCTTCAGCTCATCCCCAGCCCACCAGCAAGGCAGTTGAAAACCATATTTCACTGTTCTGGTTTTAAAACAGCTTTTTCCATCTTCTTCTGACACTAATACCCTCTGACATTAATACCCTCGAAAATGTCCGGAGATACTTCACCAGAAGAGCTCTTCACTCCTCTAGCCGTAACAGAACATCCTACGAATCTAGACTTACAATCCTGGGTCTAGAAAGCTTAGAACTAAGACGTCTCAAATATGATCTAAGTATTGCCCACAAGATCACATGCTGCAATGTCCTGCCTGTCAAAGACTACAGCTTCAACCACAACAACACAAGAGCCCACAACAGATACAAGCTTAATATTAACCGCTCCAAACTTGACTGTAAAAAATACGACTTTAGTAATCGAGTTGTCGAAGCATGGAATTCACTACCGGACTCTGTAGTATCATCCCCTAACCCCAACACTTTACCCTTAGACTATCCACGGTTGACCTCACCAAGTTCCTAAGAGGTCAGTAAGGGGCGTACATAAGCGCACCAGATTGCCTATCGTCCCCTGTCCTATTGTCTCTCATAGTTATATTTTACTCCTTTAAATTCTCCTCCATTCCCCCTTTAATACATTCTATCTGATTATATCCTCATTGTGTATTACTGTGTATTGGACAAAACAAATAAATAAATAAAATAAGTCTTGCCTTGTAAACAAACAGCAAATATCTCCTTGACTGCACTCCTGATGAAATTGTCTCAGATCAGATTTTGCCCAGCTCCGGTTGGTTCATGTTATGCTGTTTCATACCAGCTGTCTTTGTTTGAGTCAATGCCCTTCCTGGATATTTTTATGACTACTGCAATGTGCTCTGCATGGGGCTACCCTTGAAAAGTGTTCGAAGACTTCAACTGGTACAAAATGCAGCGGCGCGAGCTATTATGGGAGTACCAAGATACTTTATTTTTTTTATTTTTTTTATTTTTTTTATTTTTTTTATTTTTTTATATTTTTTATATTTTTTATATTTTTTATATTTATTTATTTTATTTATTTTATTTATTTTATTTATTTTATTTATTTTATTTATTTTATTTATTTTATTTATTTTATTTATTTTATTTATTTTATTTATTTTATTTATTTTATTTATTTTATTTATTTTATTTATTTTATTTATTTTATTTATTTTATTTATTTTATTTATTTTATTTATTTTATTTATTGTTAGAGTTGGAAGGGACCATGCGGGTCATCAAGTCCAACCCCCTGCCTAAGCAGGAACCCTATAGCATCCCAGCCAATTTCCTCTTAAAAATGTCCAGAGTATTGGAGTTCACAACATCCGCTGGTAGGTTGTTCCACTGGTTGATCATTATGACCATCACAAAGTTCTTCCTTATTTCCAGGTTGAATCTCTCCTTGGTCAGCTTCCAGCCATTGTTCCTCGTCCGGCCCTCCGGTGCCCTGGAGAATAAAGTGATCCCCTCCTCTCTGTGGCAACCCCTCGTATACCTGTAGACTGCTATCATGTCCGCTTTGGCCCTCCTTTTCTCTAGGCTATCCATGCCCAGTTCCCGCAGTCTCTCTTCGTAAGTCTTGGTTTCTAGTCTTGGTTTCTTGGTATACACTCATATAACATCCATATACACTCATATATAGCTCTGTGAGCTCCACGGGTTTCCAATCAGTCTCCAAACGCAATTCAAGGTGTTGGTTATCATCTATGAAGCCCTATATGGCTCAGGACCAGACTATCTTCAGGACCACTTTCTGCCTCCCAGCAGCCAACAAGAACACACAAAGTCAGTTTTCTCTGGGTCCCATAAGCCAAACAATATCGGCTGGTAGGCCCCTGGGGAAGAGCCTTCTCTGTGGTGGCTCCAGCCCTATGGAACCAACTGTCCCTGGAGATTTGTATCCTTCTCACCTTAGTAGCTTTCCACAAAGCTGTAAAGACCTGGCTGTTCCAGCAGGTCTGGGACCGTTGATGATTGTGACATCCAGCCATGATTGATGAGTGACTGAGAGAGTACATGTGTTTTAATGGGGTTTTGTTAATGAAATGTTTTATACTGTTTTAGAAATGGTTTTTATTTGTTGGAAGCTGCCCAGAGTCCTTGAACCCTTTGGTAGTTGGGTGGCATGTAAATATAACAAACAAACAAATAAGCAAGTTGAACAAACTGGACACCTCTTCCTTCACTTGAAACTGTCCATGTTTTGTCTGGCCTAGGATTATGGGGATTCTTCTATACCCAGATTTAGTTCTTCTTCGATGCCACTCACACTGCTGCGTATACTGACATTCTTGGTTCTTTCCATCTTACACACAGGTGACAAGATACTGGGACAAAATGCTACAGAAGGAAATAGGAGAGAGCTTCCAGGAAAATCCCTTCATCTTGAGTCTTTGCTTCTCTATCTGTTTGCCAGGTCACAGAACGAATTAAGTTCATAAGTAGAGGTATCACTGTACCACTATAAAGAGGGTCAATGGCTGAGGGGAGACTTGAATCTGGTCTCCACAGGCTTAACTCAGGACCCTTAAACTACGTTTACTATCCTTGTGGTGTGACCAGAACAGAACTGAACACACCCAAAACCGTAGAAATGGTGGTAGACTTTAGGAAAAAACCCTTCCATCCTTCCACAATACTAGACAACACAGTATCAACAGTAGAGACCTTCAAATTTCTAGGTTCTACCATATCTCAAGACCTAAAATGGACACCTAACATCAAAAACATCATCAAAAAAGCACAACAAAGAATGTTCTTTCTGCGCCAGCTCAGGAAGCTCAAACTGCCCAAGGAGCTGCTGGTACAGTTCTACAGAGGAATCACTGAGTCTGTCATCTGCACCTCTATAACTGTCTGGTTTGGTGCTGCAACCCAACAGGACCGACACAGACTTCAGAGGACAATCAGAACTGCAGAAAAAGCAATTGCTGCCAACCTGCCTTCCATTGAAGACTTGTATACTGCACGAGTCAAAAAGAGGGCGGGGGAAATATTTACTGACCCGTCGCATCCTGGACACAAACTGTTTCAACTCCTACCCTCAAAACGTCACTACAGAGCACTACACACCAAGACAACTAGACACAAGAACACGTTTTTTCCGAACGCCACCACTCTACTAAACAAATAATTCCCTCAACACTGTCAGACTTTCTACTAAATCTGCACTTCTATTTTACTAGTTTTTCTCATCATTCCTATCACCCATTTCCTCCCATGTTGACTGTATGACTGTAACTTGTTGCTTATATCCTAAGATTTTTATTAATATTGCTTCTTCATTGCTTATTTCACCCCTATGACAATCATTAAGTGTCGTACCACGTGATTCTTGACAAATGTATATTTTATTTTATGTACGCTGAGAGCATATGCACCAAGACAAATTCCTTTTGTGTCCAATCACACTTGGCCAATAAAAAATTCTATTCTATTCTATTCTTTCAAGAATATCCTCAACAGAAAAAAAAAAATACTGTAAGCTTTCTGGCTATGATAGAAGATCCGATTATAGCACTATTCCAGTAGAGTTCTCTTGTGGAGTAGCTACTTAATGGATAAATGAGAACATTCCAGATGAGCTACACCTCCTAATATCCTTCAATACTGGCCATGCAGCCAGATGTTGTAATTCAGCAGCAGCTGGAGGTCACAGGTGCTCTGTCCTTAAAAATAAAGAATATGAAAACAAGTGTTTTGAAGTTGCTTATATTTAGCCACCAAAGTCAGACCAAATAGGTTGGCAGATCATTTTCTCAGTCTCGCCCACCGTAGTAAGATCTTCTGCATTTTTATAAAAATTAGCACATGCAAATTGTATGCAGTGTAACAACTATATTTTGAATGGTTTGCAGTGATGTGAGAATAGTTATCAAGAACCAGGACTTAATTCGTGAGAAAGTATTCTCAGAATTCCAGAATAACAAAGGTGAAAGAGACTTTGGAGGTCATCTAGTCCAGTGATTTTCAACCTTTTTTGAGCCGCGGCACATTTTTTACATTTACAAAATCCTGGGGCACACCACCAACCAAAATGACATCCTAAGACACTCTCCTCTCTTTTTCCATCCCTGTCTCCTCCCCACCCTTGTGTCTGTGTGTGTGTGTGTGTGTGTGTGTGTGTGTGTGTGTGTACACACTCTTGAATCATTTCCAAAAACAGGTGAGGGCTAGGTTTTTTTCTCTCTTATTCTTTGGGTGCTTTTTATCATATGCTTTAAATCAAGAGTCACTTCTCTCTCTCTTTTGTTTCTCTCTCTTTCCTCTCATTCTCTGTCTCAATCATTTTCTCATTTCTCTTTTTTCCTCCCCTTTTTGCTCATATCTCTCTCTCTCCCTTCCTCTCCTTCTCTCTCTGTCTCTTGCTTTCTTTCTCTCTTTCTCTCTCTCCTGCCTTCTTTCTCTCTCACTCTTGCTTTCTCTCTCTCTCTCTCTTTTCTTTCTCTCTCTTGCCTTCTTTCACTCTCTTTCTCTCTCTCTCTCTTTCTCTCTCTCTTTCTCTCATTGCGAGACCGGAACCTGAGCTTCCTTCTTCACGGCACACCTGACCATGTCTCGCAGCACACTAGTGTGCCACGGCACACTGGTTGAAAAACACTGCTCTAGTCCAAATCCATTTCTGCATCCAGCAAAAATACTGGTACTGAAAGAACAAATTGGCATCCATTGCCCAATTCTTGCATGATTCAGCTACAGTAGTAGACGACTTATAATTTCATGCTGGTAGTGAGACAATGTGTATCACTGATTCTGAAAACAGATAACTAATTCACAAGGTCCTCGTCACTTTTACCATCCCATCATTAATTAAGATGGACATTTCACCAACTCTGATAGTGATCTTCTCCCTGGGCAAAGTAGCTTCCTCTGTGGATGATAGGGGTGAAGGATTTGACCTGCCTTATGCTACTTGGAGATCCCTTGGAGTTGGAATGTGTCAGTACTATGCTCTTCACCAGTTGGGTTTGTCAATATGGCTAAACAACCACCACTGCCACATATACTCTGTTTCTAAATTTAGTATTGTAACATAGGCAGTAAAGGTATCAAAAAATTTACTACCACACTGTGGGTGTGGCTTATGCAGGACGCCCTGCATTTTCTTTCAATATCTTTCAGTGCAAATTGGGTGCTCTGGGGTGGAGCTCCATTTTTGGTACCCCGCTGCTGTTACCCCCATCCAGGCAGCAGCCCACCGCTGAGCATAGGTTGTAATCCCAATGTGGAATGCTAACAGAATGCTTAAATGAAAAACCAATATGCTAAAGAAGAGGATCTTAGCGGATGACAATGCACAGAGCCAATCTGCTGGAATTGCAATTACTACCAGAAACATGTACCAGTACTGAGTACATGAACCCGAGTCTGCGGAGAGGGGCGGCGTACAAATCTAATAAATAAATAAGATCCACTCGAAACAGAATATCCTACGAAAATAGACTAACAATCGTGGGCCTAGAAAGCCTAGAACTACGGCGCCTAAAACACGATTTGAGTATTGCCCACAATATCATATGCTGCAACGTCCTACCGGTCAATGACTACTTCAGCTTCAACCGCAACAACACAAGAGCACGCAACAGATTCAAACTTAATACGAACCGCTCCAAACCTGACTGTAAAAAATATGATTTCAACAATCGAGTTATCGAAGCGTGGAACTCATTGCCAGACTCAATTGTGTCAACCCCTAACCCCCAACATTTCTCCCTTAGACTGTCCACGATTGACCTCTCCAGGTTCCTAAGAGGCCAGTAAGGGGCGTACATAAGTGCACTGGTGTGCCTTTAGTCCCCTGTCCAATTGTCTTTCCTTTATCTCATATATCATATATATTTTCTATCTTTCATATATCCTCTCCTCTAAGTTCACTTTACCCTTATATATATTACTACATGTCTATATTTCTTCCTATGTATTTGTGTATTGGACAAATGAATAAATAAAATAAAATAAAATAAAATAAAATAAAATAAAATAAAATAAAATAAAATAAAATAAAATAAAATAAAATAATAAAATAAAATAAAATAAAATAAAATAAAATAAAATAAAATAAAATAAAATAAAATAAAATAAAATAAAATAAAATAAAATAAAATAAAATAAAATAAAATAAAATAAAATAAAATAAAATAAAATAAAATAAAATAAAATAAAATAAAATAAAATAAAATAAAATAAAATAAAATAAAATAAATAATGCAATGAAGGGCTACCAAAATTTTTACTACTGCGCTGTGGGCATGGCTTATGCAGGATGCCCTGCATTTTCTTTCAATATCTTTCAGTGCAAATTGGGTGCTCTGGGGTGGAGCTCCATTTTTGCTACCCCACTGTGTTCCCCCCTGTCTGGGCAGTAATCCACCCCTGAAGTAATGACTTATTTTTGCCTAATAACAAAGTCAAGAAGACAGCTTCATTCTGGCAGTTTAAACTTGGATCCAAGTGTATAAGGAGAAGAGAAAGCTTCTAAATATTCTCTCCACACATGTTATTCAGTGGTGTGTTGCTCTTGGTTCAGCCCAGTTCTAAGAACCAGTAGCACCAGCAGCAAGAGGCTCCGCCCACCTGCCCAGGATGTGGGCGCACACGTGCAAACCAGTAGCAAAGAGTTTTAGAACCCACTACTACTACTACTACTACTGTTGTATCCTGAAATGGCTACCTTGTAACTCTGTAAATAGTTTGTTCCTCTTTCAGCGCTGTCTGAGCCCAAGCAGGAAGTCGCTCCTGATTGGCTCAGACGCGGCCGGCTCTAGCTTTGGCGGGAACCGCAAATATATAAAAGGAGCGGTTTCTCCAGGCAGAGTCAGTCGGTACTCGCTGAATTGTCACTTTACCTTGCTGAGCTGTCACTTGTTCTCTGAGCTGAATAAAAGTACCGATTGCTCAAAGCCCTGTCTCTGGGTCTACTTCACTGGCGACGAACGGACGGAAGAAACTTCGCGTGCAACATGGACAAAATCCAGATCGGCCAGGCTCCGGAACTCTTCGATCCCGAGAAATCGACATGGGACGAGAACATGGCCACCTTCGAGATCTTCCTCGAGGCGGCGGGAATGCAGGACGCCGAAGCCGATCGCAGACGGGCTATTTTCCTTAACTACTGCGGCGCAGAAATCCGTAGACTTGCTCAAACTCTCACCGAACCGGAACAAGCAAGAGCCACAGCGTGGGACGTCCTACAACAAAAACTGGCGAGCCATTTCAAGCCGACCAAACCAGCCATGGTTTTTCGGCATCAATTCCACATGATGGCTCAGAGGGAAACCGAGTCGATCAGCCAGTTTACAACGCGGCTTCGAACGGTACTTGCTCAATGCAAGTTTAAAGACCCGGAAGCTCGCCTCACCGACGCCTTGGTTTTCGGCATGAAAAGCAGCACGGTGAGAAATAAACTCCTCATCGAAGAAGAGCCGAGCCTACAAACCGTGATTAAACTGGCGCAAACCGCAGAAGCAGCCGACGCAGCGGCGAGAGAATTGAAAGAGCACGGAAGGCGAGAACTCATTGCAAAAATCGACTCCGCGTCTCCCAGCGCCGTGGAAACAGACAACAGCCAACAAATTCCCAGCGGAGACAACTGCCTCCTGGTGCAAGACCAGCCGAGACACCTGAGAGCTACTCACCCAGCCCCCTGCGCGGGCTGCCGGGGAAATCACCAGCGCCATCGATGCCCCTTCCGAGACGCTACATGCCGCCGTTGCAACCGGAGAGGCCACATCGCCATCGCATGCAGAGCAACAGCGCCAGAGGAAACATTTGCCACACCGCAATACCAGCGACCTCAAAACCAGACCCCCCAAGCGCGAGAAAGGAGACCATTCCGCAACGCGGGTCAAAGGAACTACTCAACCGCTAACCGCGACTACTATAGAGGTAACTCTCAATTTTCCGTGAATAACACGGCAACCAAAAAAGGGGCTAAAATTGTTATATCACTGTTACTCAATAACCAACCTTGCTCAATGGAGCTGGATACGGGCTCTAGATATACCATCATGCCCTGGGAAAAATTTAAACTATATATGCCTAATGTATCTAAGGCTGACCTAAATCAAACCTCTTTGGTGATTAGAGACTTTCAGGGGGGAGTAATCTCGGTCTTGGGAACAGCAAATGTACCTATCGCATTCAAGAATGTTAAATGTACCCTTCCCATGCTTATTGTAACAGGGGCCAAGCACTCTCTTCTGGGTTTAGCATGGATGGAACCACTGGGGATCGAGATTTCGGGTGTGTGTAATGTAAACTGTTATGATATGCCTAACTTTGTGAAAGAGTTCCCTGAAGTGTTCAGCCCCACACTGGGATTGTATAAGGGGCCCCCTATATCTTTCTCTATTGACCCCAAGGTCCCACCGATCAGACTAAAACCTCGCAGGGTCCCCCTGCCGCTCCTCCCCAAACTAGACATACAGCTGGACAAACTCATTAGCCAAGGTATTTTGGTCCCTGTGGAACAGGGGCCATGGGAAACTCCCATAGTTACCCCTCTGAAGCCAGATGGCTCTTTAAGAGTTTGCGCTGATTACAAATCGACCCTAAACAAGGCACTCCAACACCACCCCTACCCCATCCTGGTTGTGCAACAACTGCAACACTCCCTGGGGGAGGGAAAAAGGTTCGCAAAGATCGACCTGGCGCAAGCTTACCAGCAACTTCCGGTCGATGAACAAACAGCAAACGCTCAAACAATTGTTACGCACAGGGGGGCTTTCAAATGCACGAGGTTACAGTTTGGGGTAAGCATAGCCCCAGGAATATTCCAGAGCATTATGGAACGCCTATTGTCAGGGGTAAATGGGGCCATCCCATACTTTGATGACATCTTAATTGCAGGGGAAAACCAGGAACAAGTAAACAAAAGAATAAGGGAAGTACTTAAGAGGTTACAGGACAAAGGTTTAAGAATCAAGCCTGATAAATGTGTTTGGGGAACCAACAGTATAGAATTCCTAGGATATAAAATAGATAAGGAAGGTATCCACCCCACAACAGAGAAGCTGAGAGCAATTAGAGAAGCCCCAGAGCCACGAGATAAGAATGAGTTGCAGGCATTTTTGGGCCTCCTTAATTTTTATTCCGTTTTTTTAAAGCAGAAGGCAACAGTAGCAGAGCCTCTCCATCGTTTACTCCAGAAGGAAGCCCGCTGGACATGGGGGAAAACTGAACGTGAAGCTTTTTCTCAAATAAAAAATTTATTAACTTCTAAAAGTGTAGTAGTCCAATATAGTGCTTCACTACCCATTAGGCTCACGTGCGACGCTTCGCCGTACGGCATAGGAGGAGTCCTAGCTCACGTTCTACCTAATAAGACAGAGGCCCCAATAGCATTTTTTTCAAGAACCATGACCAGCACAGAAAGGAATTATAGCCAGTTAGACAAGGAGGCTCTAGCATTAGTGGCAGGGGTAAAGAAGTTTCACAATTACATTTTTGGAAGAAGCTTTGAGCTAGTCACTGACCACAAACCCCTACTAGGCCTGCTAGCCCCCAACAAGCCCACTCCACCTTTTATGTCTCCAAGACTAATCAGATGGGCTCTTTTCCTCTCAGGGTATCAGTATGAGCTCACCCACAAGGGGGGGAAGGAAATCAATCATGCAGACGGTCTCAGCAGATGCCCCATAACAGACTTAGTGGAAGACCCTGTTCCTTCCACAGATGTGTTAATGATAGAACTCGAGGAAAACCCACTAACCACAGCAAAAGAGGTAGCTGCACACACGCAGCAAGATCAAATCCTTAAACAAGTGGTGAACTGTGTTCTAAAGGGATGGCAAAATGATGTTGTGAAACCTGAATTGTGTGATTTTAAAAACAAAAGACTTGAGTTATCGTATGTAAAAGGTTGTTTGCTGTGGGGGGATAGAGTGATCATCCCCAAAAGCCTAAGGGGAAAGGTACTCAAAATGTTACATGTGGGTCATCCTGGGATTGTCAGGATGAAGAGCCTGGCAAGGGGGCATTTATGGTGGCCAGGGCTGGATGCTGATATTGAAAGTTGGGTTTCAAAGTGTGATCCGTGCCAAGAGTCACGGCCCAGTCCCCCCAAAACAACTCCGGCTGAGTGGGAACAGCCTGCTGGTCCTTGGTCTAGAATCCACATTGATTTTGCTGGCCCAGTGGGGTCTCAGTATTTTTTAATAGTGGTTGATGCCTTCTCCAAATGGTTGGAAATAATAGCAATGAACAACATAACCACAAGTGCCACTATCAAAGTATTGAGCAGACTGTTTGCATCCCATGGTTGCCCAGATCTCTTAGTGTCTGACAATGGGCCACAGCTAACAGCCAGGCAATTCGAATTGTTCCTAGATGGCCTAGGGGTCAGGCATGCCCTCATCTCGCCTTATTCGCCCTGGGCTAACGGATTGGCAGAACGTTACGTACGGGTGGCAAAGGAGGCATTGCGCAGGTCAGGCCCTGGGGATGTGCAACAGAACTTGGACCAATTCTTACTCACCCAACACATTACCCCTAACTCGCACACACATGTAAGCCCTGCAGAGTTATTGATGGGAAGGAAGTTGAGGTCACCACTAGACAGGTTAAACCCAAGGTTCTGTGTTAATAATAACCAAATGTGTACAAAACCTGAAAGAGAAATGTATTTGGGACAAAATGTATATGTAAAAAGTTTTGACGGAAATGTAAACTGGATGAAGGGAATTATTGTTAAGCAAAATGCACCTAAGACCTATGTTGTTAAACTAGAGGATGGTCGTTTGTGGAAACGACACATAGACCACATTCGGAAGCGAACAGAAAATCAATTGCCACAAACCGCTGACATGGACTCTCCCCCTTCAACAGACTTTAGTACATTGCCCGAAATAAGAGACACGCAAAGAGACTTATCGGGCCAGGGGGAACCATCCAGCGACGCCGAACCATCCTCGTCCTCCGAAGCCTTCGTGGGGCCCGCCAGGCCAAGTCCGCCACACCGGGAGAACAGCGGCGAGCCATCCTCCACAGTCAGTGGCGAAGGAGCAATTGAACTGCGCAGGTCAGCGCGAGCTCCTCAGAGGCCCCACCGATTGGACGACTTTGTCACATGGCTTTCTTGATGGATGTGTCCAACTATGAGGGGAGGGGTGTTGTATCCTGAAATGGCTACCTTGTAACTCTGTAAATAGTTTGTTCCTCTTTCAGCGCTGTCTGAGCCCAAGCAGGAAGTCGCTCCTGATTGGCTCAGACGCGGCCGGCTCTAGCTTTGGCGGGAACCGCAAATATATAAAAGGAGCGGTTTCTCCAGGCAGAGTCAGTCGGTACTCGCTGAATTGTCACTTTACCTTGCTGAGCTGTCACTTGTTCTCTGAGCTGAATAAAAGTACCGATTGCTCAAAGCCCTGTCTCTGGGTCTACTTCAACTACTACTACTACTACTACTACTACTATTATTATTATTACTACTACTATTATTATTACTATTATTATTAATTAGAGGATAGAGGATAAAAAAGAGAGGAGAGAAGAAAGATTAGACAATAGAGAATAGAATAGAATAGAATAGCAGAGGAGGAAAGGGAAGAGAAGAGAAGAGAAGAGGAGAAAAGAGATTAAACAATAGAGATAGAGATGATAGAGATAGAGATAGGGATGATAGAGATGAGATAGATAGAGATAGAGATGTTGTGAACCGCTCCGAGTCCTTGGAGAGGGGTGGCATACAAATCTAATAAATGAATGAATGAATGAATGAATGAATGAAGGCGGCTCACAGCAATAATAAAAAACAATGTACAACAAATCTAATATTTTAAAACATATAAAAACCCCTTATTTAAAAAGCAAGCCATACACACACACAAGCATACCATGCATAAACTATATAGGCCTGGGGGAGATGTCTCAATTCCCCCATGCCTGACACCAGAGGTGGGTTTTAAGGAGTTTACGAAAGGCAAGGAGTGTGGGGGCAATTCTAATCTCCGGGGGGAGCTGGTTCCAGAGGGTCGGGGCCACCACAGAGAAGGCTCTTCCCCTGGGTCCCACCAGACGACACTGTTTAGTCGACGGGACCTGGAGAAGGCCAACTCTGTGGGACCTTCCATTCGTAAGGAGATTTACTTCCCTCCTTTGCCTCCCAACCGATGTTTCTTATCGTCTGCATGACAAATGAGTTGCTTGAATATCTATATCTGTATTATTTATACATATCTATATTACTATCGATATCTGTATTATTTTCCCAGATGCTATATTATTGTGTGGTGTTGTGCATCTGCAGCAGTTGTGAAAACTGTAGAAAGTCAACAAACCTAGAGCTTTTTTATCCTGCCATCTTTGGTTTCTCTCTGTCATGGGACCATTTCTTATTCTTCCACAAAACATATATATGTTTGTGTGTCACATGTTTTTTTGCTGAATTTGAAAATTAAGGGAGACTAGGATAGATCTATTTCGGCCTTATTTTGTCCTCATCAGCTAGCCATACCCACTGGGACTTGAACCTGCAACCTTTGCCTTGTAAGGCAGAGAATTATCTTCTAGGCTTCAGTATCCAATCCCTTCAGCTCTGCACCAGGGAAGGGTTACATATTTTTGTGTCGAATCACCCTGGTGTATTGAAGGAACATCACAGCTCCTTATTTGCCTCTCGGCCCAACCCAGGGCCATTTCCAAGGCAGTTAATTTTATTGATAGCCGACAATTCTATCTGCATGTGTCACATGTTTTTTTGCTGAATTTGAAAATTAAGGGAGACAAGGATAGATCTATTTCGGCCTTATTTTGGCCTCATCAGCTAGCCATACCCACTGGGACTTGAACCTGCAACCTTTGCCTTGTAAGGCAGAGAATTATTCTCTAGGCTACAGTATCCAATCCCTTCAGCTCTGCACCAGGGAAGGGTTACATATATTTGTTTTGAATCACATATATAAATATTTAAATATATAAAATATTTTTTTTATTTTTTATAAAATATATATATATATTTTACATACATATATATTTAAATATATATAATATATATATTTAAATATATATAATATATATATTTAAAAACCTGCAATCAATTTTTTTATTTTATTTTAAGATACAGACATCCTTGAAGAGATGATGCCAGCATTTTCATTCTAAACACAAGGACATGTTAAATGCTTGTGAGAAGGTGGAGAAGCCACGAAGGAATTTGAGAGCCCATGCCATTCATCTAGAAAACTGTAAGGGAATTTATAATCATAGGGATTCTGAAAGGGAATTCATAATCCGCATGAATGGAGAAGGGAAACCATTCTAGCAACTCATTTGTCATGCAGGCGATAAGAAACATCTGTTAGGAGGCAAAGAAGGGAAGCAAATCTCCTTATGAATGGTCATAAAGTATTAATACCCCTCGGTACAATAGAGGAAGAAAGAGGAAAACACAAATCCATGCAAATCTTATGGCGGATTCTTTTAAAAAAAATAATATTGGTGCTTTGTGAAAATAAAAGTCTTATTTTAGAACAAATGCATCTGAGGACATGTGCTGGGAGTGAAGCAAGATAGATGTAGGTACCTACAGCTATTACTAAATTTGATAGTTGTCTTTTCATTGTCGCTTGATTTGGTACAATTAGCAGTTATTAAACCCTCTAGCTTGAAGAACTCCACTTTCTAATATAACACATGACTCGTAATAAATTGTGCAAAGTTACACTAAATGGCAACAGGGGAAGGTTTGGTAGGGAAGGTTTGCCTATTTGCCGATGACTCTAAAGTGTGCAATACGGTTGATATTCCTGGAGGCGTCTGTAATATGGTAAATGATTTAGCTTTACTAGATAAATGGTCAAAGCAATGGAAACTGCAGTTTAATATTTCCAAATGTAAAATAATGCACTTGGGGAAAGGGAATCCTCAATCTGAGTATTGTATTGGCAGTTCTGTGTTAGCAAAAACTTCAGAAGAGAAGGATTTAGGGGTAGTGATTTCTGACAGTCTCAAAATGGGTGAACAGTGCAGTCAGGTGGTAGGGAAAGCAAGTAGGATGCTTGGCTGCATAGCTAGAGGTATAACAAGCAGGAAGAGGGAGATTATGATCCCGCTATATAGAGTGCTGGTGAGACCACATTTGGAATACTGTGTTCAGTTCTGAGACCTCACCTACGAAAAGATATTGACAAAATTGAATGGGTTCAAAGATGGGCTACAAGAATGGTGGAAGGTCTTAAGCATAAAACGTATCAGGAAAGACTTAATGAACTCAATCTGTATAGTCTGGAGGACAGAAGGAAAAGGGGGGACATGATTGAAACATTTAAATATGTTAAAAGGTTAAATAAGGTCCAGGAGGGAAGTGTTTTTAATAGGAAAGTGAACACAAGAACAAGGGGACACAATCTGAATTTAGTTGGGGGAAAGATCAAAAGCAACATGAGAAAATATTATTTTACTGAAAGAGTAGTAGATCCTTGGAACAAACCTCCAGCAGACGTGGTAGATAAATCCACAGTAACTGAATTTAAACATGCCTGGGATAAACATATATCCATCCTAAGATAAAATACAGAAAGTAGTATAAGGGCAGACTAGATGGATCATGAGGGCTTTTTCTGCTGTCAGTCTTCTATGTTTCTATGTAACAGTGATGATGCTAGTCTGATTCTTGTCATGTGTTGTTTTCCAATGTCCAATGTCCACATGTTCTTTTATTTTAAGGACCAGGCAGGGGTTGCTATTTATTTCTGCGTGACTTGATCGAAATGTATAAAATCATGCATGGGATAGAAAAGGTGGATACAGAAAAAATCTTTTCTCTATCACACAATACTAGGACGAGGGGGCACTCCCTAAAGCTCTTAGGTAAGAAAGCGAGGACAAAAAAGGGAAATATTTCTTCACCCAGAGTGTCATTGGTTTATGGAATTCACTTCCAGAAGAGGTCGTGACAGCTGTCAGCCTGGATAGCTTCAAGGCAGGATTAGACAGATTCATGGATGCCAAGTGTATTGGTGGTTGTTGAAACGGATGTCCATGAGCCGCCTCTATGTTGGCTGAGGCAGGCAGGATTCCCTTGGGTACCATTTGTTGGGGGTCGAGGGAAAGGGAGGGTTTTGCCTTCTTCTGCTCAAGATCCCCATGGACAATTGGTGGGCCACTGTGTGACAGAAAATGCTGGACTCGATGAGCTTTGGCCTGATTCAGCATGGTTTTTCTTATGTTCTTATATTACCGGTGCACTGTGCTTGCAGCTTTGAGTCACCAGCAGGCACGCATACACGTCCCAGTGAGATTTTGCTTCTGTGCATGCGCGGAAAGCAAAACCTTGTAAGAGGACGCGCATGCAAGATTTCGGTGATTTTTTTGCTTCTGCACATGTGCAGAAGGGAAAAAATCGCTGAAATCTTGTGCACGCGCATCCCCTCTTGAGATTTTGCTTCCTGAGCAGGCGACCCAAAACTGCACGCACATCTACCATTTTACTATCGTCCATGTTTCTGCAACGCTCCGTGGCCTGCACTGGCTGCCGATCAGTTTCCGGTCACAATTCAAAGTGTTGGTAATGACCTTTAAAGCCCTACATGGCATTGGACCAGAATACCTCCGGAACCACCTTCTACCGCACGAATCCCAGCAGCCGATAAGGTCCCACAGAGTTGACCTTCTCCGGGTCCCATCGACCAAACAATGTCATTTGGTGGTCCCCAGGGGAAGAGCCTTCTCTGTGGTGGCCTCGGCCCTCTGGAATCAACTCCCCCCGGAGATTAGAACGGCCCCCACCCTCCTTGTCTTTCGCAAATTATTCAAAACCCACCTATATCGCCAGGCATGGGGGAACTGAGACACTTCCCCCAGGCTTTTATATTTTATATCTGGTATGTATGTGTTGTATGGTTTTAATTGCTGGCGTTTTATATATTTTTTCTTTAATATTAGATTTCTATCCCGGTTATATTGTTTTTATTGTTGCTGTGAGCTGCCCCGAATCTTCAGAGAGGGGCAGCATACAAATCTAATAAATTATTATTATTGTTGTTGTTGTTGTTGTTGTTGTTATTATTATTATTATTATTATTATTATTATTATTATTATTATTATTATTATCAGTGTGTCCCATACTACGTAGGAACCCAATACACTGATCAGAGTGGCCCATACTAGATAGGAACCCAATACTGCTAAGGACATGGTTTTTCTAACTATATTTTCAGTATGAACATCAGCATTCTTCCCTGTTCCACACGTAGTTGAGAAATTATACCCTGCAGGAATTAAGGGAAGGGAAGGGAAAGGAAATTTTCTTCTGTGGAACTGTAACATAATGCACTCTCAACCTCACTACAGGGCAACTGAGTAATCTTCTGAAATATTAATTTTAGCTAGTGAATAGCCCTAGACTTCATTTGGAACCAGAAGTATCGTGATAGAATATTCATAACGTATCACATTCATTAATATTATATTTGCGTTGGGCTAGGTGATAAACAAACAACTCTATAAGAAGATAATATGGCCTACAAAAGACTTCAGGCATCAGCGGGAAACAATTGTGAAATTTAGTCCAAATTAAAATCCTCAAAAAAATCAGTAAAAATGTATATTTATTTATTGGTTGGTTGGTTGGTTGGTTGGTTGGTTGGTTGGTTGGTTGGTTGGTTGGTTGGTTGGTTGGTTAGAGTTGAAAGGGACCTTGCAGGTAATCAAGTCCAACCCCCTGCTCATTGGAAAGACTCTATAAAATGGACATTACAGAATTGGTACTGGTACATGGTAGATCATATTCATTTTGAAATTATGGAAACAAGACTAAACAACTTTGACGAAAATAAATTGGAGAAGCTGATGGTACGATGGAAAAAGGTGAAAGATTATATGCTGAGTAGAATTTGTGACGAAAAGGTGAAAAATAAACTCCAATCACTCTTTTAATAATAACAAATGCAAAGTAGAGCTAAGGAAATAAAGAATATAAATTAGTAAATATTTGAACCCCCCGCTATTGGTGGTGGTGGTGGTGGTATTGTCAGTCGGGTGATGGGCATATGCACTGTGCACTGTTTTATGTTTGTTTATGTAATTCTTATGTGCAAAACCAATAAAAATATATTTTTTAAAAAAAGTCCAACCCCCTGCTCAAGCAGGAAATCCTACACCATCCCAGCCAGATGGCAGTCTAATTTCCTTTTGAATGTGTCGAGCGTTGGGGCGTTCACAATCTCCATTGGCAAGCTATTCCCTTGGTTGATCGCTCTCACCATCAGAAAGTTCTTCCTTATTTCCAAGTTGAATCTCTCTTTGGTCAGTATTTAGTCAGCTGGACTAAAAGAATTTAAACAGAGAGAAAGATGGGGCTACCTTTGAAAAGTGTTCGGAAACTTCAGATCTTGCAGAATGCAGCTGCGAGAGCAATCATGGGCTTTCCCAAAAATGCCCATGTTACACCAACACTCCGCAGTCTGCATTGGTTGCCGATCAATTTCCAGTCACAATTCAAAGTGTTGGTTATGACCTATAAAGCCCTTCATGGCATCGGACCAGAATATCTCCAAGACCGCCTTCTGCTGCACGAATCCCAGCGACCGATTAGGTCCCACAGAGTCGGCCTTCTCCCGGTCCCGTCAACTAAACAATGTTGGTTGGCGGGCCCCAGGGGAAGAGTCTTCTCTGTGGCGGCCCCGACTTTCTGGAATCAGCTCCCCTCAGAGATTAGAACTGCCCCTACCCTCCTTGCCTTTCGTAAACTCCTCAAAACCCACCTTTGTCGTCAGGCATGGGGGAATTGAGATATCTCCCCCGGGCCTATATAATTTATGCATGGTATGTTTGTAGGTATGTCTGCTTAAAAATGGGGTTTTCTTAACTACTTTAAATTTTGTAATTGTAAATTATTAGATTTGTTATGAATTGTTTTATTATGTTTTGAGCCGCCCCGAGTCTACGGAAAGGGGCGGCATACAAATCTAATAAATAAATAAATAATTAAAAAAACACATTCAATATTATTTGTCCATCTTTTGCTTCTGCCATGATATGTTGTTTGAATCAAGGTTCAGTTGTTAGCCTGAGCAGACAATTAAAGAAGAAGATAGAGAAACTCTGCTTAAGGCCTAATAAAAGAGGATGTTTCTGGATTTAAGTGAGTGCCAAGATTGATTAGAATAAGATGTATAGTATTTGAACAATCATTTAATGAGCTGCGCTGCCATCTGAAATATCAGTGTTATTAGATTCAATTGGTTGTGTGGAAATCCAGTTCTATGTATCTCATGCCAATGAAATTAATAATTATGTGTTAGGGTGCAGACATGTATGCATAGCAACTTCATAACAACAACAACAATAAACCGCCAACAAGCAGCCAGAAATGTGTAATTAATAAGTGGACAAACTGATGAGCTGAAGGACCAAATGATTGACGGTTCTCTCAGTGCCTCAGAGCAAACAGAAAGTGTTTGCATTTGCAAAGTAAATGAGAAAAATCCTCCAGAGGTTTTGGATGGTGAAAGAAATTACAAATTGGCCAAAGGTTGTGGCTGCGTATTCTGTAATGTAAGTGGGGAGTCAACAGCAATACTAATTCTAAAAATAAGAAATAAATCTTTTGCTTTAATTCATCTTAAAAACAAAGAACTCTATCCATTATATTCCACTGTGTTTACAAAAAGATGAACCTCTAGCTCAGGAATAAAGAAACTTTGGGATATTTGAAAATACTGGGCCTACAGTATCAATTACAGGCATTTTACCTGCTGTTCCTCAGTTACAGTTTTGAGTCAATAAAGACTGTTGCAGCTATGCTGGTCTGTTTTTTGCCTACTGAAGCCCACTATAGTTCTTGATTGACTCAGTGATGGGCTACCAAATGTTTTACTACTGCACTGTGGGCTTGGCTTATGCATTTTGTTTCAACATCTTTTAGTGCAAATTGGGTGCTCTGGGGTAGAGTTCCAAATTTTGCTACCGGAACTGCGTTCCTGACCGTTCCCGTAGGAGCCCATCACTGGATTGACTGGTATTAATCCTGGTGATAATTTCTGTTTATCTGGGTATTGTTTGCTGGCCCAAACAATTATTCTGCTTGTCTGTTCTACATTCATTCATTCATTCATTCATTCATTCATTTTTTAAAAAAATTAATGCTGCCCTTCTCCTTAGACTCAGGGCGGCTCACAACAAGATAACTGCAAGTAGCCTTCATTTATGATCATTTCTCCCCACCTTAATTAATTAATTTTATTTTTTTTTATTTATTCGATTTTTTATGCCGCCCTTCTCCTTAGACTCAGGGCGGTTTACAACATGTTAGCAATAGCACTTTTTAACAGAGCCAGCATATTGCCCCCACAATCCCGATCCTCATTTTACCTACCTGGGAAGGCTGAGTCAACCTTGAGCCGGGTGATGAGATTTGACCCACTGCTGTCAGCCATGCTGAATCGGGCCAAAGCCCATCGAGTCCAGCATTCTGTGTCACACAGTGGCCCACCAATTGTCCATGGGGATCTTGAGTAGAAAGAGAAGTCAAAACCCTCCCTTTCCCTTGACCCCCCAATAAATGGTACTCAAGGGAATCCTGCCTGCCTCAACCAACATAAAGGCGGCACATGGACATCCATTTCAGTAACCACTGATACACTTGGCCTCCATGAATCTGTCTAATCCTGCGTTGAAGCTATCAAGGCTGACAGCTGTTATGACCTCTTCTGGAAGTGAATTCCATAAACCAACGACCCTCTGGGTAAAGAAATGTTTCCCTTTATTTGTCCTCACTTTCTTACCTATGAACTTTAGGGAGTGCCCCCTTGTCCTAGTATTGTGCGATAGAGAAAATATTTTTTCTCTATCCACCTTTTCTATCCCATGCATGATTTTATACACTTCAATCAAGTCACCCCTTAAATGCCGTCTTTCAAGACTGAAGAGACCAAGGCGTTGCAACCTGGTTTCATAAGGGAAGTGCTCCATTTCATTCACCACACGTTGCCCTTTTTTGCACCTTTTCCAGTTCCATTATATCCTTCTTGAAGTGAGGTGACCAGAACTGTACACAGTACTTCCAAGTGTGGTCTCACCATCAATTTGTAGAGAACCAGCTCGAGGGCGTAGCAGGCCTAGATTGCTACCACTTCCAGCAACTCAGGCTGCCAAGTTACTAACAGTTTCATAAAACCCATCCAAACCAGGAGGATGTAATGTAGCACAAATTTGAACTGTGGAATTTTTGGTGCTCTTTGAACTTGGTGGTTTTTCTGCAGACATTTTGTTTCTTTATTAATTTGACTTCTATGCCTCCCAATCCCATGGGACTTTATTACTGGGCTAGGTATCATCTTCAGAGCTGGAAGAGAAGAGCTACATATATTCACCTCTCTTGGTATATAAACCTCTTTTCCATGGAAACGGAACAGAATAGAAGCATACATGAGACCACATTTGCAATACTGTGTTCAGTTCTGGAGACCTCACTTACAAAAAGATATTGACAAAATTGAACGGGTCCAAAGACGGGCTACAAGAATGGTGGAAGGTCTTAAGCCTAAAACGTATCAGGAAAGACTTAATGAACTCAATCTGTATAGTCTGGAGGACAGAAGGAAAAGGGGGGACATGATCGAAACATTTAAATATGTTAAAGGGTTAAATAAGGTCCAGGAGGGAAGTGTTTGTAATAGGAAAGTGAACACAAGAACAAGGGGACACAATCTGAAGTTAGTTGGGGGAAAGATCAAAAGCAACGTGAGAAAATAATATTTTACCTAAAGAGTAGTGGATGCTTGGAACAAACTTTCAGCAGATGTGGTTGGTAAATCCACAGTAACTGAATTTAATTAAACATGCATGGGATAAACATAGATCCATTGTAAGATAAAATACAGGAAATAGTATAATGGCAGACTAGATGGACCATGAGTTCTTTTTCTGCCGTCAGTCCTCTATGTTTCTATGTTTCTATACAAATTTGCATCCAACTGGATCCAATAAGAGAGGAAAAAAAGTTGTACAATGCAATGTCAGGGAATGAAAAATGATCCAGTAATCCAGATTGCAAATGGAATAGTTCACTGTGCAATTCAATTGTTTGGAGCTTTTATCAACACTACATTGCCTTTCTGGGGTCTTACATTTTTCGACCTCTGGATAGTATAACTAAACAAGAACTGAACATTTACTTCTTGCAGCTTCTTCTGAGTTGGGCTGCATCCATGAAAGAAAAGCTTGGAAAACTCATAAAATTTGGAATGATTGAGTGAAATGTTCAAAGGACTTGACAAATTATCAAAGTCGTGTCGCTTACAGATAATGAAGCTATACATTTAACATATTCAACATTTATTTAAGAGCTTACAGTACAACTCACAGTTGCTCTCTGTTAATTTACTCTCTAGTAAATATAGATGAGATTTCAGTTTTAATCAGAGAATGCAAATCAAAGATGAAAATTGGACAGAAATTAGAAAAGCATTCATTATGACAGTCAGCTTAAATTAGGCATATTTGTTTTTGAGCTGCCAAAATACCAAGAGTTCACTAGAGATTCAAAACTTCCAACTCTTCATGAGAGTCTAGATGTTTACAATGCAGAGTTGGTATGCTTGTATAAACAAACAAAATTGGCACTATTTTTTACTGGGCAATTATATATACAAATTAACCTGCAAGACATTTGGCATCAGAGCAGAGTAGAATAAGGAAGCTGATCTTTGAATCAACATGGCTTAAACTGTGGGAACCTTGTTACCAACTGGTCTTATTGGCTATTTACCTGCAATTTCCAGGACTATTAAATCAGTCTTTAACACTACTGCCAAATCCACTTATTTGCCCAACTCAACTTCATCATAAATTAAACTGCAATTCTCTTTAGTAATCCAGTCGGCTATCACATTTTTTCTCTTGAACACAAAGTGATACTCATTCTTAGTTTGGTACCCAGACTTTCAATGCTTCTTCCTATACTTTTAAAAACATCCAACTGGATTTTTTAAAAATTATTTTATTATTTTATTTTATTTTATTTTATTTTATTTTATTTTATTTTATTTTATTTTATTTTATTTTATTTTATTTTATTTTATTTTATTTTATTTTATTTTATTTTATTTTATTTTATTTTATTTTATTTTATTTTATTTTATTTTATTTTATTTTATTTTATTTTATTTTATTTTATTTTATTTTATTTTATTTTATTTTATTTTATTTTATTTTATTTTATTTTATTTTATTTTATTTTATTTTATTTTATTTTATTTTATTTTATTTTATTTTATTTTATTTTATTTTATTTTATTTTATTTTATTTTATTTTATTTTATTTTATTTTATTTTATTTTATTTTATTTTATTTTATTTTATTTTATTTTATTGTTAGAGTTGAAAGGGACCATGAAGGCCATCAAGTTCAACCCCCTGCCCAAGCAGGAACACCAGTCAAGTGGCAGTTCAATCTTCTCTTAAAAATATCCAGAGTGTTGGAGTTCACAACGTCCGCTGGTAGGTTGTTCCATTGGTTGATCACTCTGACCGTCAGGAAGTTCCTCCTTATCTCCATGTTGAATCTCTCCTTGGTCAGCTTCCAGACGTTGTTCCTCGTCCGGCCCTCTGGTGCCCTGAAGAATAAAGTGATCCCTCCTCTCTGTGACATCCCCTCGTATACTTGTAGACTGCTATCATGTCCGCTCTGGCCCTCTTTTTCTCTAGGCTATCCATGCCCAGTTCCCTCAGTCTCTCTTCATAAGTCTTGGTTTCCAATCCCCTAATCATCTTGGTTGCTCTTTTTTGCATCTTCTCCAGAGTTTCAATGTCTCTTTTGAAGTGTGGTGACCAGAACTGAATACAGTACTCCAGGTGTGGTCGGACTTGGGCGTAGTAGAGTGGTATTAAGACTTCCCTGGTCTTGGAGTGCATTCCCCTGTTGATGCAGCTTAGGATTGTGTTGGCTTTTTTAGCTGCTGCTGTACATTGTTGCACATTTATAGGGTCCTATCTTTGCTACTGAATGCTTAGTCATTCTTCGAATTGAGGCTTGTAAATCCCTTGAGCTTTAGGATCATAGCATCCCAAATTATCCTGGGTCTTTAGTTGAGAACGGGTACTTTAAATCTTCTAGTTCTTTTGGTACAGTTGTGCTCTCAACTCATCTGATCTTACCTTTCCATGGGTCCCAGAATTTGGAAGTTCAAAATCCTTTTTCTTTCTAAAAATAGAAATATGTGCCTACACGGGGAAGACTCCACTGCTTTTTAAATTTACATGACTGATAGTGTTTTGACTCTTTTTTGCACCTTCTCCAGAGTTTCAATGTCTCTTTTGAAGTGTGGTGACCAGAACTGAATACAGTACTCCATTGTTTATAACTTAAACACTACCATGTTGTTTTAGTCACCACACATGTTTATAGCATTGTGTGGTATAAATAAAAGGCATTTGGGGCAGATTTACCAGGATGCAAATCTAAAAATTCAGAAACAATGAATGACTGTACTAATGTGTTACCAATTGTTTGGGTGCTTCTGCTGAAATATATTAAATTCTAAAGCTCAGAAGTGTGACTTTCCATCTACAGATTGCAAACAAAAGAAGATTTAGAATTTGTTAGGACAAGGTTTGGGTGCTAAATGACTTGCATTAAGTGTTTCTTTCATACTGAGGGAAGGAGAACTGAGGAAATAATCCAACTTGTGCTCTAAGAATAAGCAGCATGTATGACTTCTGTTCATGAGTAGCACTGGCAAGTGTTTTGGAAAACTAAGATTAAGTCAATGCATTTGTGTTTTCTTTTCAAGAGGGTTTCAATTATTCAGCTTGCCTATCATACTCAATTATTAGGTCCAGCACTTCATTACATAGAAGAATAGAATAGAATAGAATAGAATAGAATAGAATAGAATAGAATTCTTTATTGGACAAGTGTGATTGGACACACAAGGAATTTGTCTTTGGTGCATATGCTCTGTGTACATAAAAGAAAAAGATACATTTGTCAAGAATCATGTGGTACAACACAATGATTGTCATAGGGGTCAAATAAGCAATGAAGAAACAATCAATATTAATAAAAATCTTAAAATACAAGCAACAAGTTACAGTCATATAGTCCTAAGTGGGAGGAAAAGGATGAGAGGAATGATGAGAAAAAACTAGTAGAAATAGAAGTGCAGACTTAGTAAAAAGTTTGACAGTGTTGAGGGAATTACTTGTTTAGTAGAGTGATGGCATTCGGGGAAAAACTGTTCTTGTGTCTAGTTGTCTTGGTGTGCAGTGCTCTGTAGTGACGTTTTGAGGGTAGGAGTTGAAACAGTTTGTGTCCAGAATGTGAGGGGTCAGTAAATATTTTCACCGCCCTCTTTTTGACTCGTGCAGTATACAGGTCCTCAATGGAACGCAGGTTGGCAGCAATTGTTTTTTCTGCAATTCTGATTCTCCTCTGAAGTCTGTGTCGGTCTTGTTGGGTTGCAGAACCAAACCAGACAGTTATAGAGGTGCAGATGACAGACTCAATGATTCCTCTGTAGAACTGTACCAGCAGCTCCTTGGGCAGTTTGAGCTTCCTGAGCTGGCACAGAAAGAACATTCTTTGTTGTGCTTTTTTGGTGGTGTTTTTGATGTTAGATGGTCATTTTAGGTTTTGAGATAGGATAGAACCTAGAAATTTGAAGGTCTCTACTGTTGATACTGTGTTGCCTAGCATTGTGAGAGATGGAAGGATGGAAGGGACATGAAGCAGGACTATCTCAAAGATGCTATAGGTTACATTCTAAAATGCTTGCTTCTTGATAGCATAGATCAGTGGCATGTGGAGCCATACCTGAGGGTACATGACGCATTGCCCTGTGTCAGCCGTGACCCCTTAATACCATTACTCATGTTGTGGTGACCCCCAACCATAAGTCTAGCACCAATTCTCCCAACAGAGCTTTAAGCTGATTGGCAGGAAGGTCAGAGGGACATCCCTATTGTAAATGCCTGATTGGTCGGATTGTAAAAATATGTTCCAAGGTGCAGGAATGGAAGCTTTAGTTCATAACACCATGGGAAATTTGTCTTTTCCCACGGTCTTAGGCGACACCTGTGAAATGGTCATTCGACCCCCAAAGTTGTCCCAATCCCCAGGTTGAGAGCCACTGCATTATTGGGTTTCATTTTAAATGGGTTTGTATTTGTATTGCATTGTTCTTTTATATGTTGTGAGCCACCCTGAGTTCTCAGAGAAGGGTGGCATATAAATCCAATCAATCAATCAATCAATCAATCACTCAATCAATAAAATCCTGCAAAAGAGACCTGGCATGTCAGCAACCTGTGCTGGGGTTTTTTGGCTGAAGTCTATACTGAATATTTAAGCATCAAAGATATGATGCTATAAATCGGTGTCTGTTCCCTTCATCTTTATAGCAGGTATGTTAATAGGCAAATAAAATTATAAGCACCCATATATTGGACAACTTCAAAAATAGAATTACACAGATGTCCCTCTATTAAAAAAAATATATAGTGAAAAGAGGAAAACTGACAGCTTAAACCTTTGCAGCAGTAACTCCAACTGTTAGCAACTTACCACCTAGGGAGAGTATTTAGCAGTGTAGCCACAGTAAGATATTCTAGAATTTTTAAACAGCAACAGTGAACTAAGGCATTTATCGTGATGTACCCAGATATAAAAGCATTTTATCCTTAAGTTAACCACAGAAATCCAGCTTGCGCTTGCCTCTTACAACCTATACAGATAGTGAGAAGGCCTATTCTCACTATTACAGAAGTAGAATGCTTGGCTGCATAGTTAGAGGTATTACAAGCAGGAAGAGGGAGATTGTGATCCTGCCATATAGAGCGCTGATGAGACCACATTTGTAATACTGTGCTCAGTTCTGGAGACCTCACCTACAAAAAGATATTGATAAAATTGAACGGATCCAAAGATGGGCTACAAAAATTGTGGAAGGTCTTAAGCATAAAACTTATCAGGAAAGACTTAATGAACTCAATCTGTATAGTCTGGAGGACAGAAGGAAAAGGGGGGACATGATCGAAACATTTAAATGTGTTAAAGGGTTAAATAAGGTTAAGGAGTGAAGTGTTTTTAATAGGAAAACACAAGAACAAGGGAGCACAATCTGAGCTTAGTTGGGGTAAAGATCAGAAGCAACGTGATAAAATATTATTTTACTGAAAGAGTAGTAGATGCTTGGAACAAACTTCCAGCAGACGTGGTTGGTAAATCCACAGTAACTGAATTTAAACATGCCTGGGATAAACATATATCCATCCTCAGATAATATACAAGAAATAGTATAAGGGCAGACTAGATGGACCACGAGGTCTTTTTCTGCCGTCAATCTTCTATGTTTCTATTCACTGTGGGAGATTTTTTCCCCCCATACATTAACATTTTGGATTGAAGCAATATCATGTGGAGAACGCAGCTCCTTAGATTCTAGCTGATACCACTGAAACATTGGCAGTGTTGCAAACTAGGCTGCTAAGAAAGCACAGCCTCAGTGGGACATAAGAATATGACAATCTGGGTCAACTGGAGGAATAGATCGGTAGCAGCTGAACACAAAGACAAGGGCTGCAGAGAGCTGGAAGAATTCTGCACATCGCTGGTGCATTTGGCCTCTGAAAAGAAACCCCAGTACAAAAAGAGTTTCAGTCCTTTGAAAAGAGCTCATAACAGAAAATGCTTAGATTTCAGCTGCTCGGCTGATAAACCAAAGTTTAATTGAATTGCCGCAAGGCGATGCTAATAAATATATGTTGCATGGGTAACTGTGCTGGCTGAGACTTCCTATAACTGAACCGCACGACGGAGGGAGGCTTGTTAAAAAATGCAGGAATGGTATATACAGAAAGCTAAATAAATATCTCCTGTCTTTCCCCACTAAGAATAAAACAAGAACCAGACAGGCTCATCTAACTGTTCCTAAAGCCACTTCTGCTTAGAGACTAAATTATATAAAGGAGCTATCTAGCAATGTCACGGAGTTGCTGAATTACACAAATGCTTTCCAGTCTGGATACACTCCTTATTTATTTATTTATTCGATTTATTTAATGCTGCCCTTCTCCTTAGACCTACAACATATTAGCAATAGCACTCTTTAACAGAGCCAGAATATTGCCCCCACAATCCGGGTCCTCATTTTACCCACCTTGGAAGAATGGAAAGGCTGAGTCAACCTTGAGCCGGTGGTGAGATTTGAACCGCTGACCATACAACATAAAAAAAGGAGCCCATACTGCTCCGCTCTTTTCAGAAGTCAAAAAATGGAAAATAAAAATCCTATAGATCGTGTTAAGAAAATGAAGAAGAACAAGCAAAGGTAAAAAAAAGAAAAGAAATATATACTATATGTGTTATTACTATTTACAAGGATTTACATAGTTTTGTACCATCTTCCAATGGTGCACTCATTGCCACTGTAACGGAGTCTATCCATTTTGAGGGTATCTACTCAAAGGGTATTGATATAAAAATATGATACGTAGGATTTACAACAGAAAGTGTCCATGATTAGCCAGATCCAATGACTTAGTTTTATATGTTAATTATTATTTTTTAAATTATACATATGGCCATCTAACTCAAACAATAAGACTCTGGGTGGAGTACAAAAATGATCCGAAATAAAACAATATTCAGCAATAACAGTAATGATTAACAATGGGTAATATGATTTCCATTCCAATGAGAACACCTTGACCATTGTGCTTGGGAGAATGGCTTTGGTTCCCCACTATGGAGAGAAGGAAAATATTAGAAATATACGTACAGGAAAAGAAATGGAATCATGTCAACTGAAAAGAGCCACTTATAAGATAAGATTTTACAGCTTTTATCACCGAAAGGAATTTTTCATGATCGAAACAGAATATCTATAGATTTCCTTGGAAGGAAGATCAGATACCTAAGGGGACAATGAACAGACAGGAAAGGAGAATCATCTCGACCCTAAATCCGTTTTGTGACATTCTTTAATGGAATTAAGCCTCACAGAGAAGATTACAAAGCTGTAACAAATGAGTTCTGAGAAATGGCTAAAAGTCTGAAAAGAACTGCTTGGATAGGACAGACTAAGAATCAAACTTGACAATTTCCCACAAAGTGAGAATTCTGTTGAGATTGATTCTTAAAGATCATTGAATAGTCTGGAAGATTCTCTCTCTCTCTCTCTCTCTCTTTCTCTCTCTCTCTCTCTCTCTCTCTCTCACACACACACACACACACACAAACACAGAGAGAGAGAGAGAGAAAGAGAAAGAGAGAGCACAGAGGAGTCATTCCTCCTCCTCAGCAAGCTGCATTGTTTAGTTGTATGTTATAGAATAAACAGTGGCCTACACCAAAGACATTCAGGGTCACACTGTTGTGGTTAGCTCTGGCCCAGCTCCTGCCCCAAGGAATGTGCAGGTGGATGTGGGGGAGACATCCACATGCCGCAGGCCTATTTTGCTCCCGATGGAATCTGCCGATGAAGCCTCCTCTGACCAAGGAAGCATGAGTGACAGGGAAGAGGGGAGTTTGGCAGACAGCCCAGGAGGAGATCAATCATCTGTATCATCCTTGGATTCTGAACAAGAATTAATGACACATCCACGCATGCGTAGAGTGATGCATAGGAGACAACAACTGAAGGATTATTACAAGAGAAAATTAGGCCACCTGTGGTTGGGTGGGGCTCCAGTAATTAGGGCTGCGTGTGGGTTTGGCCGTTGTGAAAGAGTATCTGATCGCAGTTCTTCAGGATTCGCGTGTTGTTGTTTTCTGGACTTTGTTGATTTTTCACGCCTTTGAAACCAAAGCAGACCAACGTGTGTGTGTGTGTGTGTGTGTGTGTGTGTGTGTGTGTGTCTCACTTTGTTGGAAGAAGAAGGGGTGTGAAGTTTCTTCACAGCTGACTGCTTAAGGGAAATTGTACAGACTACCCGGTTGTATTGGGACGAGTGCTCTTTGCAATACAAAAAGAGTGCTTAGTTTATTTTGAATTTTGTGATAAAGAACATTGTTTTGAATTTTCAAACGTGTGTGTGTCTGAAATTTGTACCCTTGAATTTTGGGGAGGCTCCTACCAGAGAGCCCGGCAGAAAACACACTCCATCCTGGAATCTTACTGAGTAAGCTTGTTGTGAGAAGATAATGCTGTATATGTATCTTAAGTACTGGAAGAAACATAGACTATAAATCTGGTAAAGAAATAAAGGAGACAGGCATTTTCCTTCATCGGATGTGTGAAAAGCTCCTTTCTTTTCCAGCATGCTGGAATGTATTGACTTTTCACATTAGGGCCCTGGAAAAGGCATGGCCCAGATAGAGACTGTGCAAAGCCTCCATCTACACTTCCAGGGGCCTAATTCACTAAGACGTAATTACTATATTATATTACATTATATGATAAGTAGAATAGGCTAGTAGAGTAGAGTAGAGTAGAGTAGAGTAGAGTAGAGTAGAGTAGAGTAGAGTAGAATAGAATAGAATAGAATAGAATAGAATAGAATTTTACTGGCCAAGTGTGATTGGACACACAAAGAATTTGTCTTGATGCCTCTGCTCTCAGGGTACATGAAAGAAAAGATACATTTGTCAAGGATCATAAGGTACAACACAATGATAGTCCAGGTACAAATAAGCAATCCAATCATATTAGCAACCAGTTAATATAAATTGTAAGGAAGAGTAGAATATAATAGAATTACATTATTTTAATGATTATATTTTTGTCCTTTTCTTTTCTCTTTCTGTTTTATTTCTAACATGTGTTAGTTTTTTCATTTGTTTTTTTGAAAGTCATTTTCTGATTCTTAATTATTAAAAAAAACCTGTAATCTTTAAGAAGGTTAACCGATTCAAGACAATTATTTTTATTTTTAAAAGCTGGAATTCTGTATATACAGAATATGGGTTTTTTAAAAATTGTTTTTGTAAAATTAATACAAAATACAAAAATAATAACAGGGCAAAAAATAGATGCTTTCAGAGTTACTTTTTTCTCTATCCCACCTCATTCCATGACCTTTTAGCCCCTGGTTGTTCCAACACACAATGATCAAAACTCAGGGACAGGTAACATTACTATTTTTTAAAATACTTTTTATTGCAAATTTGCAAGTTAAAAACAAAACAAACCTGACCATTTAAAGATGAGTGGACTTCAACTCCCAGAATTCCCTAACCATTCCCATGCTGGCTGGGGAATCATAGGAAATGAAGTCCATACATGTTAAAATGACCAAGGTCGGGAACATTGCATTAAAAGATCTTTCATTATGGTTTACTGTGTATAAACCAAACATTTGTGGGATACAAACCTTCATTTTTGGCTTAATGCAGTCTATGAACCTACCCATAAGATAGAAAAAATATTTCCTTTTTTTTTTTTTAAAGAAAAGGTTAATATATATGTCAACCCAACTGCAGAGTAGTTTAAATGTTTAGTTCGTTGTATTCAGTTGCCTTGGGACCCAATAAGGATCTATGTCAATCAGACACAAATCCCCCAACTCTAAACTTAGGTTTATCTCGTGCATATTTTTCATTCTTTCCTTAAGTAATTGACAAAATAAAAGGTCAGCCAGTTTGAATGTAAGTCAGTGAAGCATGAAATCTCTGCAAGCAATATAATGTTTCATTTGGCTTCAGGGACAATCTGATATTATTCACCATAGGTCTAAATTAACTTCTACAGAAATAACTATTTCTGAGCAGCACTGAAAAATTGTTGGATACTTGCCCATATTTAATGTGAATTACGATGCAAGCCCATCATGAGCATTTCAGAAAATTACCATGTAGATATTTAAATAAAAACACAGAGACACAGCCCCTTTCAACCTGCACTGAGAATAACTACTATAACAATCCACCAGCTGTGGGTGTTGCCTGAGTACAGTGTTTTCCTGAAAATAAGACACAATGGTAAAATAAATGCTAGTATGATTTCTCAGGATGCTAATTATATAAGCTCTAACCCTAAAATAAGCCCCAGTTAAAATTGTCCGCAAGACAAACACGTTTTGTACAGTATTTCCCTGAAAATAAGACCTAACCAGGAAATATAATATATGTGTCTTTTGGAGCAAAAATTAATACACAACCTAGAACATAAGAGCCATGCTGAATCAGGCTAAAGCCCATCGAGTCCAGCATTCTGTGTCACACAGTGGCCCACCAATTGTGTAAGGGGATCTTGAACAGAAAGAGAAGGCAAAACCCTCCCTTTCCCTTGACCCCCAACAAATGGTACCCAAGGGAATCCTGCCTGCCTCAACCAACATAGAGACACTTGGACATCTGTTTCAATAACCACCGATACACTTGGCAACCATGAAGCTGTCTAATCCTGCCTTGAAGCTATCCAGGCTGACAGCTGTCACAACCTCTTCTGGAATTGAATTCCATAAACCAATGATCATCTGAGTGAAGAAATATTTCCCTTTATTTGTCCTCACTTTCTTACCTATGAGCTTTAGGAAGTGCCCCCTCATGCTAGTGTTGTGTGATAAAGAAAATATTTTTTCTCTATCCACCTTTTCTATCCCATGCATGATTTTATACACTTCGATCAAGTCACCTCTTAAACACCGTCTTTCAAGGCTGAAGGGAACAAGGCATTGCAACCTGTTTCATAAGAGAGATGCTTCATTTCCTTGATCATTCCTGTTGCCCTTTTTTCAAACTTTTCCAGTTCCATTATATCCTTCTTGACAATACTTGCGGTGACAATACTTCAAATGTGGTCTACCATTGAATTGTACAGAGTCAATACAACACTTGCTGATCTATTTTCGATTCCCTTCCTAATCATGCTAAGCATGGAATTGGCTTTTTTTTTTTACTGCTGCTGCACACTGGGTTGACATCTTTATTGAGCTGTCCACCAAAACCCCAAGATCCCTTTCTTGGGTCGTCTCAGAAAGCTTGGTCCCCAAACCTGGTCTTATTTTCAGTGAAAATATGGTAAGAAATGAAGTAGGAGCTTTTAACTTTACTATATTAAATTCTTTAATTTCTTTATTGAATTTTATGAGTACAGTGGTACCTCTACTTCCAAACTTAATTCGTTCCGTGACCAGGTTCTTAAGTAGAAAAGTTTGTAAGAAGAAACAATTTTTCCCATAGGAATCAATGTAAAAGTAAATAATGTGTGCGACTGGGGAAACCACAGGGAGGGTGGAGGCTCTGTTTCCTCCCAGAAGATTCCTAGAGGCCCCACAGAGGCTTCTCCCTGCCTTTTCTAAGCCTCTTTCCTCCCAGGAGATTCCTAGAGAGGCCCCACAGAGGCTTCTCCTTGTTTTTTCCAGCCCTGTTTCCTCCCAGGCGATCCCCCATGGAGGCCCCACGGAGGCTTATCCCCATCTTTTCCAGCCCTGTTTCCTCCCAGGAGATTTCTAGAGAGGCCCCACGTAGGCTTCTCCCTGCCTTTTCCAGTTATAGTTTCGGAGGCTCGGGTTTGTAAGCGGAAAATGGTTCTTGAGAAGAGGCAAAAAAATCTTGAACACCCTGTTCTTATCTAGAAAAGTTTGTAAGTAGAGGCGTTCTTAGGTAGATGTATCACTGTGGTTCTTTGTTCACAGTTGTAGTTGGCAGAACTATATGCCCAAATCTTTTGCAGTTCAGCAATGGGGCAATTTTGAACCCTAAGCTTTGAACAGGTCCAAAGACGAGCTACAAGATTGGTGGAAGGTCTTAAGCATAAAACATATCAGGAAAGACTTAATGAACTCAATCTGTATAGTCTGGAGGACAGAAGGAAAAGGGGGGACATGATCGAAACATTTAAATATGTCAAAGGGTTAAATAAGGTTCAGGAGGGAAGTGTTTTTAATAGGAAAGCGAACACAAGAACAAGGGGACACAATCTGAAGTTAGTTGGGGGAAAGATCAAAAGCAACATGAGAAAATATTATTTTACTGAAAGAGTAGTAGATCCTTGGAACAAACTTCCTGCAGACGTGGTTGGTAAATCCACATTAACTAAATTTAAACATGCCTGGGATAAACATATATCCATCCTAAGATAAAATACAGAAAATAGTATAAGGGCAGACTAGATGGACCATGAGGTCTTTTTCTGCCGTCAGTCTTCTATGTTTCTATGTTTCTAAGCTGCTTGCTGCTCTGTTGCTCGCAGATGTTCCTGAAGTCAGCTCAGCACATAGCTGTCAAAATTGCCATGGTTTAGTCACATGGCCAGGGCGATGCTTCATCTGGATTATGGCATCTCAGAACCTAAGGGATTGTTATACTCTCTGGTTTTCTTGCTGATTCTTCATTGCCCAAGCTAAGTAACATAATTGTTACCTAACTTGGGTTATAAAATATCTGCAAGAAAACAACCAAGCTTAGAGAGCTCCAAGAAACCACTTTGTCAATATTTAAATGTACATTAATGAACAAAAAATCCTCTTATTATCTACAGTAATTAATTGCAGGCGTCTGGCTAATGTTATTGCTAATAAGTATGCCTTCTTTTCTCTACTCCATTTTTAGATGTTTTATAACAACCTACACTGTTTTTCTGCAAGGGTTTTTAAGAGTTTGATGAACCACCTTGTCAACTGATGCTTCCTCTTATGTGAGATGTACTGTTTTGGCTCCATATGTGTGAGCACTTGAAGTCTTGTACTGATATTAAAAGTAATTTGAAGTGATCATTTTTGCACCATTCCAGCTTTATTATTGATGGGGAAAAGTAATAATGTTTGACAAACAAATTAATTAGTAAAATTATAGACTGCGTTTCAAGTAATGTACATTTCTAAAGCTGAAGATTTTTTTGTGGGGGGGAATAGAGTAATTCAAGGAGCATTAAAAAGAAAGAATAGATAAAAAATTTACTAGGAATGGAGATAAAATCATTACAAAACTATATAACTTTTTACTAAGATATAAAATTGAGGAAGAGACGGTAAAAGAAACGATGATTAGCTGGGTCCGAAACTTTGGGCATAACATAGAATTAGAACAATGGAATAAACTTTGGGAAAGGAACTATAAATTTACAACGATGGTGGCATAGAAAGAAAGCCTTTACCAAAAAAAATTATAAGGTGGCATTTACCCCCAGCAAGATTGGCCAAAATGTTTCCAAATTTATCCGCCAAACGTTGGAGATACAATTGCAAATCTGGAACATACTATCACATGTGGTGGTCATGCCCTCTTGCAAGGAAGTACTGGTATAAAATTCAGAGGTGATTGGAAAAAATTACAGAGCAAAAAATTGACTTATTTATTTATTTTATTTATTAAATTTGTATGCCGTCCCTCTCCGCAGACTTGAAACCAAAACTGTTCTTACTAGGAATACTAGACTCAAAATGAATAAGAAACGTCAATACATTATGCTACATATACTCACCGCAGCTAGAATTACATTTGCATAAAATTGAAAACAAAGTAACATTGTTACTGCCTCAGATGAAGCGGTAATTAGGAAAATACTTGACTGCGCTGAAATGGAAAAAATTACTATGGAGTTGAAAGAGAGAGATGATTCAGACTACTACGAAGTATGGAATAAAATGTACAATTGACTTGAAAATAGAAAACGGTATAGTAATTGATGGAATTCTTAATTGGAGTACCGTAATTAAATAGTATCAAACTTAAAGATGTAAATATAAATGTAAATAAACTGCAGATATGAATAATAAGTATCTTTAGATTTGTTAATATATATATCGTTACAATGTTACTACTGCATTTTATATTGCTATTGAGAAGTAAATAGATAGGAAGGTAATATACAATCGTCATATATATTACTTAATGTCTATTCTCTTCCATATGTATTGTATATTGGACAAAGAATAAATAAATAAATAAATAATATTAGAGAAGTATGAAGCAAATTATGTACGTCGATACAGAAAGCTGTAAAAGAATTCTAAATGGTTTGTATTGTTTTGTGATGTTTTGTTTTTCTTGCATTTATGGTTGTTTTGTCTTTCTTTCAAAACATCTTATGGATGCTTTGTCTTGCTTGTATTTATGGTTATTTTTAATGTTACTTTTAAAGAGAAAACTGTTTAATATTTTTTTTTACAAAAAGGAATAGTAACAGTATCAACAAATTAAACTGTTCTTTAAATTTCAGTGTACCTTCCAAATTAGCCCCAAATTAGCCCCATTCCCACTCCAAATATATCTTGCCCATCCCGTATTGCAAATAATTATTTTTCACTTTGTTTAAAATTCAGAACATGTTCTTCCCTCCATCCCCTTGAGAGCTGGTTTTAACAAATGCTTCTTTCCAAGCTTCTTCTTTTTTTAATTAGCATGAAGATAAAACAGCTATTTCCACAGAAACATCATTCCAAAAGGGATGGAATCAAAAACAAAATAAAAAACCCACCAACCTAAGAAGAAATTACTATGCCCCTAAGTTGTCATTCGGTATCTGATTAGATCCTATTAGATTTAGAAACTGAAATCCTTTGGGAGTTTCAAGTTTCAACCCTCTGTTAAACATGAGCTGCTCTTTTAATCATTTAAGTAGAATTATGGTAGTTGCTGGGAGGGGAAAAATATAGCAAATAAAAGTCTGCATCCTTTTTCTCCCTGTCTCATAGAAGCCACCAGGATCAAAGCCCACTCCTCTCTTGGCCTAATCCTGTCAAATCCAAATGGACCCTTTCTGTCTCCAAAGCCTCTTACATCCCATCTAAATCAGGGTTGGGATCCTCCCGGTCCATACCAGTTCGCCCGAACTGTTAACGACCCGCTGGTGATATAATTTAGGCATCACGGATCAGTCTTTGCTGGTCTGTGTGAGCCCCCATCTCTCTCTCTCTCTCTCTCTCTCTTTTGGAATTTTCTGTGATTTTTTCGTTGTATATAGATATATACCCACTAAAACCCTCATTGTGTATTGGACAAAATAAATTAAAAACAAAAAGAGTGGCCTCCTCCTCCCATCGACTAAGCAAGACAGGTTGGCAGGGCCATGGGGGAGGGCCTTCTCTGTTGCCGCCCTGGCTCTATGGAATCAACTCCCCACTCCGATGTCCGTACTGCTCCCACCCTATTGGCCTTTCATAAGGCCATGGAGACCTGGCTTTGCCGGCAGGCCTTGGAGGCCATGAATTAATAACTATCATGGCCAAATCGTATGACTGATTAATATGCATGTGGTTGTGATTGCTTAGTTTATGGGTCTTTAATTGGGGTTTTGTAGTTTTTTAAAATTTGACTTCTTTTTTTACTTCTTTTGTTGTTGTAAGCCTCCCTAAATCCAGCAATGATCCTAATAAGGGAATTGCAACCTGGAGAAACTCCAACCATTCATTCTACAGTGATCTCTCGGTTAGCGTGGGGGTTACGTTCCAAGACCTCCCGCGCTAACCGATTTCCGCGTTATACTGGATGCGGAAGTAAAAACCACCATCTGCGCATGTGCGCCATTTTTTTCATGGCCGCACATGCGCAGATGGTGGAGTTTGCGTGTGGGCGGCGGGGAAGACCAAAGGAAGGTTCCTTCAGCCGCCCAACAGCTGATCTGCTCCGCAGCGCGGAAGCAGCGAGGAGCCGAAGATGGGGTAAAGGCAAAGGGGAAACCCCATCTTCGGCTCCTCGCTGCTGCCGCGCTGCGGAGCGGATCAGGTGTTGGGCGGCTGAAGGAACCTTCCCTTGGTCTTCCTGCCGCCCAGGCAAAGGGGAAACTCCAAGATCGCTTGCCGCTTGCCGCTTTGCAGCTTGGAGCCTTGCTTCGCCTCCTTCGCTGCAATAGGCAAGCGGCAAGCGGCAAGCGATCTTGAGAAAGAGAGAGAAAGGAGGGCGACTTGCCAGTCCACGCCCCCCTGGATGAACAGCCTCGCATGGCCCCAGCGCCGGGCTCCGCTGTTGCCTCCGCCCCCATTCGGCTCTGCAGCTGAGAGGCCTTCCCGGCAGAGCCCTCCCCAACAGCTCCCGCTGCCAGCGCAAAAAAGAAAAGAAAAAGAAATCCCCAAAAGAGGCAGGCACAAAGCGGGGGCACAAGGGGAGCTGCCCGGCAGAGGTTGCTTTTTTTCTTCTCGTGGGCAAGTGGAGGGGGGGAGAGAGAAGGGAGGAAGAGAGTGTGAGAGAGGAAGAAAGAGAGAGAGAAATGATAGAAAAAAGGGGAGAAAAAAGAGAAATGAGAAAATGATTGAAGCATAGTGACAGGAAAGAAAGAGAAAGAGACAGAGAAGTGACTCTTGGTGATGACGTATGACGTCATCGGGTGGGAAAAACCGTGGTATAGCAAAAAAACCGTGGAGTATTTTTTAATTAATATTTTTTGAAAAACCGCGTTGCAGCGTTTCGCACTAATCGAGACCGTGCTAATCGAGGGATCACTGTACATCAACCTAATGGCCTCACATTCCATCTCCTTCACTTTGGACTTCCCCAACTCAGCGGTCCTTGTGAAAAGGCTGCTTTGCCTAAAAATAGACGAAGATAAAACCCTTCTTCAATACATGGACACGGATCTGCTTAGTTTGGGCAGATACATTCAATCTCTAGGATTTGCTGCTCGTAATCCCCAACTTCTATAACTTCTTTTTTGCTTTCTCTTTCTTCTTGCTAAGCAGGTATCCAACAACTGTAGCAATAAATATAGTTGTTCTCCTCAATTATTATTGTTATTATTATTTATTAGATTTGTATGCCACCCCTCTTCGTAGACTCGGGGCGGCTCACAACAGTGATAAAAACAATACATGGTAACAAATCTACTAATTAAAATCTAAAATAACAGTTTTATATTACAAAGTCTAAAAAAAACAGTAGATAAAATACATACACACAGTCATATCATGCACAAAGTTACATAGGCAAGAGGGGGATGTCTCAGTTCCCCCAAGCCTGACGACAGAGGTGGGTTTTAAGGAGTTTACGAAAGGCAAGGAGGGTGGGGGCAGTCATAATCTCTGGGGGGAGTTGATTCCAGAGGGTCAGAGTCACCACAGAGAAGGCTCTTCCCCTGGGTCCTGCCAGACGACATTGTTTAGTCGACGGGACCCAGAGAAGACCAACTATGTGGGACCTAACCGGCCGCTGGGATTCGTGCGGCAGAAGACGGTCTCGTAGATATCCTGGTCCGGTGCCAATGTTGTGCTCTATGCTTCTGAATTTTCCACAAAAGTTAGAATGTTAGTTAACCAACATATTCATTCAGACAACATATTGAGATAAAATGTGTGCTCTGGTGTATAATGCTGAGAGCCAATTTGGTGCAGTAGATGAAGGCATCAATGAGAGAGAGACACAGAAAGACAGACAGACAGACAGGCAGGCAAAGACAGAGAGAAAGAGACAGAGAAAGACAAATGCAGAAAGAGAGAGAGAGAGATACAGAAAGAAAGAGAGAGAGAGAAAGATACAGACAAAGATAGGGAAACAGGTGTTGTATCCTGTAATGGCTACCTTGTATCAGTTGAAATGGTTTGTTCCTCTTTTCTAACGCTGTCTGAGCCAAATAAGGAAGTCGCTCCTGACTGGCTCAGACGCGGCTGGCTCTTGCTTTGGCGGGAACCGCGAAAGTATAAAAGTAGCGGTTTCTCCCAGGCAAAGCCAGACGGTACAGCTGAAAGTCACTTTTACTTACTGAGCTGAATAAACGTACCGTTCTCACTCACCCTGCGTGTCGGGTCTACTTCACTGGCGACGACGGACGAAAGAGAACACGCGTGCAAGATGAATAACATCCAGATCGGCCGGGTTCCAGAGTTCTTCGATCCCGAGAAGACTTCCTGGGACGACTACCTGGCCAACTTCGAGATATTCCTCGAGGCAGCGGGAATACGGGACGCCGACCGAAAACGGGCAATCTTCCTCAATTACTGCGGTCCAGAAATCCGCGCTCTCGCCCAGACTCTCACCGACCCGCTGCCAGCAAGAACCGTCGCTTGGGACGTCCTACAAGCCAAGCTCACGAGCCATTTCAAGCCGACAAAACCGGCCATGGTTTTCCGGCACCAATTCTCCAGAATGGCGCAACGCGAGGCGGAATCAATAAACCAGTTTGCAACGCGACTTCGCACGGTGCTAGCTCAATGCAAATTTGACAACCCGGAAGCTCGCCTCACCGATGCCTTAGTTTTCGGCATGAAAAACGCCGCAGTCAGAAACAAACTCCTCGCTGAAGACAACCCGTCTCTACAAACCGTGATCAAGCTAGCGCAAACCGCAGAGGTCGCCGACGCCGCTGCCAAGGAGCTGAAAGAGCATGAAAGGCGAGAAGTCATCGCCAAGATCGACTCCACATCGTCCCGCACCGAGGACCCAGACGACCTCAGCTCGCCAGCTCGAATTGAAGACAACTGTTTCCTGCTACAAGATCAACAGAGACAGAACAGACCGCCTCACTCCACCGCCCCCTGCGCCGGCTGCCGAGGAAACCACCAGCGGCAACGTTGCCCCTTCTGGGACGCCATATGCCGCCGTTGCAACCGACAGGGCCACATCGCCAAGGCCTGCAGAGCATCTGCACCGGAGGACACCTTCTCCACGCCGTGCAACCAACGATCTCAAAACCAACCGCGAGAAAACCGACCTTTCCGCTTTTCGGGCCGAAGGAATTACTCAGCCGCTAACCGCGACTACTCAAGAGGTAACACTCTATTTTCCGTGAATAACACGGCAACAAAAAAGGGGGGCAAAATTGTAATTTCACTATTGCTTAACAGCAAGCCATGTTCTATGGAACTGGATACGGGGTCTAAATACACCATCATGCCATGGGAAAAGCTCAAATTGTACATGCCTAACCTGGCTAAAGATGAGCTATTGCAAACCTCACTGGTTATCAGAGATTTTCAAGGAGGGATAATCTCTGTCTTGGGCATTGTGAATGTACCTATTGTATTTAAGAATGTTAAATGTACCCTGCCTATGGTTGTTGTTACAGGGGCTAAGCACTCTCTCCTGGGGTTGGCTTGGATGGAACCTTTGGGAATTGAAGTTTCTGGTATTTGTACTGTTAACTGTGATAGCATGCCTAACTTTTTGCAAGAGTTCCCTGAAGTGTTTAGCCCCACCTTGGGATCATATAAAGGGCCCCCTATCTCATTTTCTATCGACCCCAAGGTTCCGCCTGTCTGGCTCAAACCTCGCAGGGTACCCCTTCCACTCCTCCCCAAACTAGACCTGCAGCTGGATAAGCTAATAAGCCAAGGCATTTTAGTTCCTGTGGAACAGGGGCCATGGGAGACACCCATAGTCACCCCTCTTAAGCCAGATGGCTCTTTAAGGGTTTGCGCTGACTACAAATCTACCTTAAACAAAACCCTCCAACACCACCCTTACCCCATTCCGGTGGTACAACAACTCCTGCACTCCCTGGGGGAAGGGAAAAGGTTTGCAAAGATCGATCTCGCACAAGCTTACCAGCAGCTTCCTGTCGATGAAGCAACAGCAAACGCGCAAACGATTGTGACCCACAGGGGTGCCTTTAAATGTACCAGATTACAGTTTGGAGTAAGCATAGCCCCAGGTATATTCCAAAGCATAATGGAACGATTGTTATCAGGGATAAAAGGGGCCATTCCTTATTTTGATGACATCTTAATTGCGGGGGGAAACCAAGAGCAACTCAACAAAAGGATAAGGGAAGTACTTAAGAGACTTCAGGACAAAGGGTTAAGAATTAAGCCGGATAAATGTGTTTGGGGAACCAACAGTGTAGAATTCCTAGGTTATAAAATTGATAAGGAAGGTATCCACCCCACAACCGAGAAATTGAGAGCAATTAGAGAAGCCCCAGAGCCACAAAACAAAACTGAATTGCAAGCCTTTTTAGGCCTTCTTAATTTTTACTCCGTTTTTTTTAAACAGAAGGCAACAGTAGCAGAGCCTCTACACCGTTTACTCCAGAAGGAAACCCCTTGGACATGGGGGAACACTGAACGCGAAGCCTTTGTACAAATAAAACAGTTATTAACTTCCAAGAGTGTGGTAGTCCAGTATAGCACGTCGCTACCCATTAGGCTCACTTGCGATGCTTCCCCGTACGGCGTGGGAGGAGTTTTGGCCCACGTGTTACCAAACAATACAGAGGCGCCAATTGCTTTTTTTTCCAGGACAATGACCAGTACTGAGAGAAATTATAGCCAACTAGATAAGGAGGCTCTAGCTTTAGTAGCAGGGGTGAAGAAGTTTCATAATTACCTTTTTGGAAGGGGGTTTGAATTGGTTACCGACCACAAGCCTTTACTAGGTCTCTTAGCCCCCAGCAAGCCTACTCCTCCATTTATGTCCCCAAGGTTAATCAGATGGGCCCTTTTCCTCTCTGGATACCAGTACGAGCTCATCCATAAAGGGGGTAAATCCATCAACCACGCAGATGGTCTCAGTAGATGCCCAATGGCAGAGTTAGTGGAAGACCCTGCCCCATCTGCTGATGTGTTAATGATAGAACTCGAAGACAAACCACTGACTACTGCAAAGGAGGTGGCTGCACACACGCAGCAAGACCCAATACTAAAACAAGTGGTAAACTGTGTACTCAAGGGTTGGCAAAATGATTCTGTAAAACCTGAACTGTGTGATTTCAAAACCAAAAGACTGGAATTGTCATATGTAAAAGGTTGTCTATTGTGGGGGGACAGAGTGATTATTCCTAAACGCCTAAGGGTAAAGGTACTTGAAATGTTACATGTGCGCCATCCTGGGATTGTCAGGATGAAGGGCCTAGCTAGAGGGCATTTGTGGTGGCCTGGTTTAGATGCTGATATTGAAGAGTGGGTAGCCAAATGTGACCCATGTCAAGAATCAAGGCCCAATCCCCCCAAAACAACTCCAGCACAGTGGGAGCAGCCTGCAGGGCCATGGTCCAGAGTCCACATTGATTTTGCAGGCCCGGTGGGATCACAATATTTCCTGATAGTGGTCGATGCATTTTCCAAATGGGTGGAAATTATAGCAATGAACAATATAACCACGAGTGCCACCATCAAGGTGCTACGCAGACTGTTTGCTACCCATGGTTGCCCTGATCTCCTAGTGTCTGACAATGGGCCACAATTAACGGCCAGACAGTTTGAATTGTTCCTGGACAGTCTGGGAGTCAGACACGCACTCATCTCACCTTACTCGCCCTGGGCTAATGGGTTGGCAGAACGTTATGTTCGTGTGGCTAAAGAAGCGTTGCGCAGGTCAGGCCCTGGGGATGTACAACAAAATTTGGACCAGTTCTTGCTGACCCAGCACATCACCCCAAATTCTCACACGCACGTAAGCCCTGCAGAGTTACTAATGGGAAGGAAATTAAGGTCCCCATTGGATAGGTTACACCCAAGCTTTTGTAATAACAATCCTATGTATGTAAATCCTGAAAGGGAAATGTATTTGGGACAAAATGTATTTGTGAAAAATTTTGATGGAGGTGTAAAGTGGATGAAGGGAATTATTGTTAAGCAAAATGCGCCTAATACATATATGGTGAAACTAGAGGATGGTCGGTTGTGGAAACGACACATTGACCACATTCGGAAACGCTCGGAAAAAACCTTGGAGCAAACCGCTGACACAGACTATCCCATTTCTATAGACTTTAACACGCAACCCGATTTAATGGACATTCAAAGAGACTTATCGGGTCAGAGAGAGTCGTCCAGCGATGCCGAGCCATCTTCCTCCTCTGAAACCAGCGTTGGGCCTGCCAGGCCAAGTCAACAGGCCGAGGCCCCAATCAGGCCGCAGCCGCGCCCGGGAAGCCACAGCGAGCCATCCTCCACCGTTGGTAGCGAGGAATCAACTGAACTGCGCAGGTCGGAGCGAGCCTCGCGAAGACCCAACAGATTGGACGACTTTGTCACATGGCTTTCATGATGGATGTCACCAACTAAGGAGGGAGGGGTGTTGTATCCTGTAATGGCTACCTTGTATCAGTTGAAATGGTTTGTTCCTCTTTTCTAACGCTGTCTGAGCCAAATAAGGAAGTCGCTCCTGATTGGCTCAGACGCGGCTGGCTCTTGCTTTGGCGGGAACCGCGAAAGTATAAAAGTAGCGGTTTCTCCCAGGCAAAGCCAGACGGTACAGCTGAAAGTCACTTTTACTTACTGAGCTGAATAAACGTACCGTTCTCACTCACCCTGCGTGTCGGGTCTACTTCAACAGGGAAACAGAAAGACACACACACAGAGATAGGGGAAGAGAGACACAGAGGCAGACAGAGAAGAGAGAAAGAGATAGAGACAGAGAAAGACAGAAAGACAGATATAGAGAGAGACAAATAGAGAGAGAGAGAGAGAGACAGACAGACAGACAGATAGACAGACAGACAGAAAGAAAGAAAAAGACAAAGGGACAGAGACAAAGAAAAAGACAGGAAGAGAGACAGAGACAGAAAGACTGATACAGAGTGAGAGAGAGAGAGAGAGAGATACAAAAAGAAGGGAAGGGACTTTCATCACACCTCTCAGGGAGGTGTTAATTACATTTTATTAAGAGCCTCTCCCACCTTAGAGACAAAGCCAGCTGATTGATTTTTAAGCCAGTTGTTGTACTCTCCTTCAGATTTAAGAAGGAGGCAATACTAGAAAAATTTCCAGTTGAGGGCCTCCAAAAAAAAGAAATAGTTTTATTTATTGGAACTCAACTTTGCATGCATTGGTTTCCTGTATCTCTGTATCTATGAATCCTTAGGTAGAACCTATTAGTTTATGGGTGTATGATGAGGGGAGGGAGAGAATGAGAATTATTTATTTATTTATTTTGTCCAATACACAATACACATTGAAGAGAATAGACAAGTAGTAATATATATATAAAGAAAAGGATAGAAGAAAAGATATAAAAATAGAGGAAAAGATATATGAAAGGAAGAAAAGATAAAGGAGAGACAATTGGACAGGGGACGAAAGGCACACTAGTGCACTTATGCACACCCCTTACTGACCTCTAAGGAACCTGGAGAGGTCAATCGTGGATAGTCTAAGGGAAAATGTTGGGGGTTAGGGGTTGACACTACTGAGTCAGGCAATGAGTTCCACGCTTCGACAACTCGATTGCTAAAGTCATATTTTTTACAGTCAAGTTTGGAGCGGTTAATATTAAGTTTGAATCTGTTGCGTGCTCTTGTGTTGTTGCGATTGAAGTTGAAGTAGTCATTGACAGGTAGAACGTTGCAGCATATGATCTTGTGGGCAATACTTAGATCGTGTTTTAGGCGTCGTAGTTCTAAGCTTTCTAGACCCAGGATAAGTTCTGTTCTTTTTAATACAATCATATAGTGGCAGTTTAATTTTATTCATTTCACGATTATAAAAATTGTTTAAACATGGCTATTCTGCTTCCATTACTTTAATATTAATAATATCTATGTAAAGAGTATTTGCATAGTACTCTTAGTGTTTTAATCAGTATTGTTGTGCTGGTAGTGCCATTTCAGGATTTGGATGTTACACGTGTTTCACTTTTATTAGTGAAATTAATTCTTATTTATATTATTTTAGACTGAAATAAAAAGGGAAATGAGATTTAAATTATAACCTACAAAAGGAAGAAAGAGGGAGGTGTTAAGTCTGCCAAAGTAGCTTCTAATGGTTAGAAGATGTCTCTAGAGGTCCCCTGCCTTCCTTATGCCCACTAGAACATAACAGAATAACAGAGTTATAGCAACAGGGACCTTGGAGGTCTTCTAGTCTAACCCCCTACTCTAGAAGGGAGCCCCATACATTTCAGACAAATTGGTGTCCAATTTTGTCTTAAAGACCTTCAGTGTTGGAATAGCCACAATTTCTGGAGCCGAGTCATTCCACAGATTAATTGTTCTGTCAGGAAATTTATCCTTGGTTCCAGGTTGCTTCTCCAATCAACAGATAAATTTATCTCAGCATCTATTGTTGTCCTACTATCGCAGCACCATTGAGAGTGTCCTGACATACGGCATTCTAGCTTGGTATGGGAGCAGCTCTGTAGCGAACAAAAAAGCTCTACAGAGAATTATTAAAACTGCCCAGAACATTACTGGGCTCCAGCTACCCGCCCTGGACGACATCTTCACATCTCGCTGTTCTAGGAAGGTGCATACCATTCTCAAAGACTCTTCTCATCCTGCTTGCAATCTTTTTGAACTGTTGCCTTCTGGCAGAAGATATAGAACAACTAGAACTCGGACCACACGTTTCCTGAATAGTTTTTATCCCAGAGCTATACTCGCACTTAACAACGAACTAAAGGGTCACCATCTGTGAACTGTTGGACAATATTACTCGGTTTGTTATGTAGATGGTTGAGTGGTTCAAGGTGGGGAATTTGTAGTGGGTGGGACATTTTATTCTATTTTTTACTTTATTTTTAAATTTATCTATTCTGATTTTATGTATGGTGGGACTGGTCTCTGGGTGTCACATGACTTTCGTTGCCAATGACAATTCGTTGTTTTGACAATGACAATAAATTATTATTATTATTATTATTATTATTATTATTATTATTATTTTCCATTGTGCCTTGTCCAGGTGCTTTGGAGAATAGGTTGACTTCCACATCTTTGTGACAACTCCTTAGATATTGAACCACTGCTAACCTGTCACCCTACTCCTTCTTTTCATTAAACTAGACATACTCAATTCTTGCAAATAAATTATGGAGTAGCTGAGAAATTAGCCAAGTGCCCTTAATTTTCATAAGTCAAAGAAAACAAAGAAGTCATATTATCATTCCAAAACAAAACAATGTCCTTTGGCACCCTACAACAGAAAAAAGCATATTAAATATTTACTTAGTCTTGCTTTATTTATTAGATCTATATTCTGCCTTTCCTTCAAAGAATCAGGACTGCATACATTCTATTTCCTGCTCCAATTCTAACTCCAAAAAGCTTTAAAGTAGCTTGAGGTAAGAGGCAATTATTTGTCCACTGCTAGCTTTCTGGTCTGAAAGCAGATCTGGGCACAAGTCTCTCAGATCCTTGGCTCCAGAAATTGTGGCTATTCCAACACTGAAGGTCTTTAAGACAAAGTGGGACAACAATTTGTCTGAAATGTATTTGAATGGTTTTTCTGGAGATAGACCTGCTTAGGATTACTTGCAAAAGGAATTGTGATTCAGGATTCATTCTCAGTTGGATATCTGAAATGTAGAAGGCATATTTCAGATTTGCCAGATAGCATCTCTAATATTGTAAGGTAGAGGTATCAAACTCAAGGCCCATGGTTTAGATGTTTCACACACTGGCCACGCCCACCCGCGGTTTACCGAAGGGGGAAAGTCACGATATGCCACATGACGACAACATGACATCATGAGTTTGATACCCATGATGTAGGGGAAGGGGAGGTGGGTTGTAAAGACTTTTGTAGGCTATCTGAACTAGGAGGTTATACATGACGACAACATGACATCGTGAGTTTGAATCCTCAATCTGAGCATTGTATTGGCAGTTCTGTGTTAGCAAAAACTTCAGAAGAGAAGGATTTCGGGGTAGTGATTTCTGACAATCTCAAAATGGGTGAGCAGCGTGGTCGGACGGTAGGAAAAGCAAGTAGGATGCTTGGCTGCATAGCTAGAGGTATAACAAGCAGGAAGAGGGAGATTGTGATCCCGTTATACAGAGCGCTGGCGAGACCACATTTGGGATACTGTGTTCAGTTCTGGAGACCTCACCTACAAAAAGATATTGACAAAATTGAACGGGTCCAAAGACAGGCTACAAGAATGGTGGAAGGTCTTAAGCATAAAACGTATCAGGAAAGACTTAATGAGCTCAATCTGTATAGTCTGGAGAACAGAAGGAAAAGGGGGGACATGATCGAAACATTTAAATATGTCAAAGGGTGAAATAAGGTTCAGGAGGGAAGTGTTTTTAATAGAAAGTGACCACAAGAACAAAGGGGCACAATCTGAGGTTAGTTGGGGGAAAGATCAAAAGCAACATGAGAAAATATTATTTTACTGAAAGAGTAGTAGATCCTTGGAACAAACATCCAGCAGACGTGGTTGGTAAATCCACAGTAACTGAATTTAAAAATGCCTGGGATAAACATATATCCATCCTAAGATAAAAATACAGGAAATAGTATAAGGGCAGACTAGATGGACCAGGAGGTCTTTTTCTGCCGTCAGTCTTCTATGTTTATGTTTCTATGTTGTAGGTGAAGGGGAGGTGGGTTGTGAAGACTTTTGTAGGCTATCTGAACTAATAGATTATACCAAAATCAACAGAAAAAATATGAAGACAGAGTTGAAGGGTTTGAGAAAAATATTTTCAAGGGAACATAGTTCCTTTTTGCTATCATTAAAGGAGTCCATCTCTTTTCAGTGTCCCATGCAAAAAATGAAGAACAATTTTGCTGTTGCTTCTTGAAAGAGTTGATTTGATTAATGCAGATTCAACTTCTGTTCATGCTCACACCGAATAAAGAAAAGTTATCCCAAATGAACAAAAAGGAAGAGATATACTCATGCTAGATCCAAAATGCTTCTTCTGAATCCTTTTCAAATTGCCAGTGACATCCATGGGCGATGGAGTTGGGCAGGAGGAAAATGGAGATGGGGCTTATCCAGGTAAGATGGCAGAAGATGCATTATGATACAGGTACCATTCCTTATGTACAGGTCTTCCATCTACTTGCTTACTTTGACACACACATGCACGCATTCCATGAACACTACTAAGCACAGCTATACAACAAAGAGAAGAGTTGTCTAGAAGACAACTCAAGTACACACAGCAAGAAGAAGAGAAAGAATGGAGATCTTTGGATGTGAAAGATAGCAAATACGAAGGGTAGGATTTATTTGTTTGTTTGTTTGTTTGTTTGTTTGTTTGTTTGTTTGTTTGTTTTGTCACATATGTATTGGTGGTATATAAAGATATAATATTTATATTCATGATACTAGTAAAAGAGAAACATTAGGACAAGGAATGGAAGGCACTCTGGTGCATTTATGCACGTCCCTTACTGACCTCTTAGGAATCAGGAGAGGTCAACAGTGGATTAAGGGTAAAGTTTTAGTATCATCACCTAACTACAGAGTCGGGTAGTGAGTTTCATGCATCAGCTACTCGGTTAGTAATGTCGTATTTCCTGCAGTGAAGTTTAGAGCAGTTTATTTTAAGTTTGTATCTGTTGTGTGCTCGAGTGTTGTTGTGGTTGAAGCTAAAGTAGTCATTGACAGGAAGAACATTGTAGCAGATGATTTTATGGACTATGCTTAGGTCATGTTTAAGACGACGTAGTTCTAAGCTTTCTAAACCTAAGCTTTAGAAGTCTAGCTCCGTAGGGTATTCTGTTGCGAGTGGAGGAGTGTAGGGCTCTTCTAGTAAAGTATCTCTGGACATATTCTACAGTGTTTATGTCCGAAATGTGGTGCCGGTTCCAGACAGATGAGCTTTATTCAAGGATTGGTCTAGTGAAAGTTTTGTATGCTCTGGTTAGTAGTGTGAGATTACCGGAGCAGAAGCTGCATAGGATTAGGTTAACAACTCTTGAAGCCTTTTTGGCGATGTTGTTGCGGTGGGCTTTGTCACTTAGGTCATTTGATATGAGTATTCCAAGGTCTTTAACACACAACAAAATATGCATTGAAGAACAAATGTGCCTTTCCCAAGGAAATAAAAGCAACAGAGCATAGGGCTTCTCTTCATAAGCCAATAGTCACAGCACTAAAATCACCCATTAACAGTCTTTAAACAATCTCTCCATAAGAATTTGCCTGGTTGCCTCCAGCCTGGCTGGAGAATTCTGGGAGTTGAAGTCCACAAGTCTTACAGTTGCCAAGTTTGAAGACCTCTGCTTTAAAGAAACAAATGTGTTCAACATTCCTGCTATGCGCATTTTTTAGAAAGCTTGTACAGATTGGGAGGGTTAATAACGTTTTAATGATGGGGGTTGCAACTTAATTGGAAACCTCTAATTGAATGTCTCTAAATGGAGTAAACTAATTGCATCTATGAAAATTTGATAGAACTCTGTCAAGGTCCATCTGGAGTAGAGAATTTCCCTGAAGCTGGCAAGCTAATAAGCTTCCTAATTTTATTCCATTGCCCTTCCTTGCCTTCTTCTATTACAGTCATCAAAGGACGCCTACATTGCTCTTCCAAAGCACTTGAATTCACCTTCCCATATCAGAAATAACCTCGCCTTGCACAGATAGCAAGATTAAATCAGTAGCAGTTGAAAAGACAGTAAGGCTCCTTCAATAGAGGCTCTTTGGCCCTTGAAAATAATAATAATAATTATTATTATTATTATTATTTATTAGATTTGCATGCTGCCCCTCTCTGTAAACTGCTCCCTAATCATAATTAATATGAAAGAAATGGGAAACTTTGAAATGCCTGGGGGGAGGATAGTATTATTAATTTTATTAAAATGTAAATAAATTTAAATAGTCATCCCATTCCACTACTTCCTCAGTCCCTGACATGCCACTCAAAGCTCAAGCTCCTTCATTAGTTGGGGGAAACTTTTAGTGTTAGTCTGCTGTAGATTGGAACAATCCTGGATTAAAAGCTATCCTTGGGGGACATTGACCCAAAGGCAAGATTTAACTAATGGTCTCTTGCTTTCTAGTCTGGCACCTTAACCACTAAACCAAACTGACTCTTGACTGTGCATTGTATATTGCAGGTATTTTTGGGATCTGAATAAACTTCTATTAATACCCTAAACCAGTGATGGCGAACCTATGGCACGGGTGCCACAGGTGGCACGCGGAGCCATATCTGCTGGCATGGGGGCCATTGTCCTAGCTCAGCTCCAACGTGCATGTGTGTGCCGGCTAGCTGATTTTTGGCTTGCACAGAGGTTCTGGGAGGGCGTTTTTGACTTCCAGAGAACCTCCGGGAGAATGAGGGAGTGTTTTTGACCTCCCCAGGCATTGAATTATGGGCAATTATGGGGTTCCTTAGATCTTCTCCCCTGACCAATGAATGCTTTTGTTTGCCTGTTGAATGAATGACATTGATAGTTTTCTAATTAGAATTTTAAGATTGTTTTTTTAATGTATTAATTGGATTGTTATGATTGTTTCCTGTTTTTCTGTACATGCTGTGAGCCACCCCGAGTCCTCGGAGAGGGGCGGCATACAAATCCAATTAAATCTTAAAATCTTAAAATCACTTGCGCAGGCGTGATAGCACATGCGCAAGCTCTTTCAGCACCCAAGGAAAAAAAGGTTTGCCATCGCTGCCCTATACAGTAAAAAAGGAAATAATGGGAAAATAACATATAGGAAAAGATTAGTAGTCAGTAAGGCAAGTGCCAATCATTTGAACAAACAAATATCAGCCAGAAAGTTACCATTGTGGCCTCATAAGGTGTGACAATTCTTAGCTGAACATTTGTGAGATTTATTTATTTTATTTATTTTATTTTATTTATTTATTTTGCCAAGCATGCATATGAATACAAACAAAGTATAAACATTAATATGAATATATAAAAGTACAAGCATGGTTCTGAGTCCATGATATTTTATGGAATACATGGAGACTTAAGACAGGGACGGTAGTGCGCTTATGCTCGCCCCTTACAGACCTCTTAGGAATCGGGTGAGGTCAACGGTAGACAGCTTAAGATTAAAATTTCAGGGGTTTGGGGAAGAAACTACAGTGTCTGGTAATGTATTCCAGGCATTGACCACTTTGTTGCTGAAGACGAATTGTTTGCAATCAAGTTTGGAGCAGTTTACATTAAGTTTGTATCTATTGTGAGCTCGTGTATTGTTGTGATTGAAGCTGAAGTAGTCACCAACAGGTAGGACATTGCAGCATATAATTTTGTGTGCTACTCATAGATCTGATCAAAGGCAGCGTAGTTGACAAATGTATCTTTTTCTTTTATGTACGCTGAGAGCATATGCACCAAGACAAATTCCTTGTGTGTCCAATCACACTTGGCCAATAAAATTCTATTCTATCCTATTCTTCTAAATTTTCTAGGGCCAAAATGATTTGCTTATCTAAAGAGAAATTGACCATTTAACTTATTTAAATTTCGTTGCTGGTTGCTCTGATGATATTTGATTGATACAGGTATCTAAGTATTTGATGAGCGAGTGCTTGAAGAAGATTAAAAATAGACTGACAACCATCGGAACATTGCATGGTTTTAAGGCCAGCAAGTTCTCCCCCCCCCCCCCAAGCATTTCTGACAAATAATTCACCCAATCATGATACAGATATACATATTTAGGGCTGTTTAGGGCAACCATTCCTGTATGACCTTGAAAAAAGTTGGACTTCTGAGAGGATATGTTCAAGGAACAACTCTTGAAAATGGACCGACTCTCCTTATACTTTCATTTAAAGTTTTGTCACTTACTTTTATCAGTCTTCTGAAGCTTTTTCAAAAGAAACTTTGGAACTTTGCAAAGCAACAGAGCTAAAATTTAAGCACATAACATTTGGCTGTCATAGCACACCTGAGATTTTCTTTCTGTGTAACACATAGGTTGATGCTTATGGTGAATTTACCTCATCAGAAGGTTGGTAGGAATGTAAAATACCTTCAGAAATTCAAGAAATCTCTTTTGGACATAAATGTTTCACCAGGTTTGGTCCAAAAATGTCTCTGTTAAAAACTATAAATCATTTTTGTTCATCATCATTTCTCATGTCATAGCCCATAGCAACTTCATATGAATTATCTTGGAAAGAAGTTCCTACAGTATATTCTGGGCTGCCTTCCTTTATCTTTGAACTGTTGGTGAGCCCTGTAAAAAATAACACCCAGTTTTGTTGTTTTACAAGAAAGGAAAGGAAAGGAAAGAATTCAGGTGACAATTGAACAGCTGGATGGGTAGTTTGTAGGACATAGGAGAGAAGTTAAGATACCAAAAGAGAGCAAATCATTCCAGCAGGTATGTAAAGTCTTCCTCGTACAAAGAATAGTCTACAGGTAAGAAGACTTCACTTAAATTTAAAAGTAACTCCATTCTGATTCAGTCACAAGTCATTTTCACATTTTATTTTGATTACTTGGTTATTCAGTAAATTTTGCTCTTCTTTATCTTAAAGATAGCAAATGGTCACAATGCCAGGGTTCCAAATAGCATCCGAAATTAAATCAGAGTCCAAGGCATAACATTCCTCAAAGTTCCAATTTATTAGCAGAACCATCGGTGAGATACCACATAGTTGGTCTCCTTAGGGTTCCGTCAACCAAACAATGTCGACCTAGGGGAAGAGCCTTCTCTGGGGGGGGGGGCGGCTCTCTGGAATCAGCTGCCCCCGGAGAGTCGCACTGCCCCCACCCTCCTTGCCTTTCGAAAGAGTTTAAAAACTCATCTTTGTCGCCAGACCTGGGGTTACTAGATCTTCCCCCTGACCAACAAATGTTTTCAGTATGATTTATTGAATGAATGTTAATGAAAGTTTTTAAAGTTAGAATTTTTAAAGATTATTTTTAGGTATATTAATTGGATGAATTGTACTACAGTGGTACCTCAAGATACGAACCCCTCGTCTTACGAACAACTCGTGATACGAACCCGGGGTTCAGAAAAATTTTGCCTCTTCTTACGAACTTTTTTCGAGTTACGAACCGGCATTCGGAGACTGCTGGGAAGCCGCGCGGCTGTTTTAAAAGGTGACAGCCGGGCGGCGGGGCTTCCCAGAAGCCTCCCGAACGCTGGTTCGTAACTCGAACAAAGTTCGTAAGAAGAGGCAAAATTTTTCTGAACCCCGGGTTCGGTTCGGGAGGTTGCTGGGAAGCCCCCCAGCCCAGCTGTCATCTTTTAAAACAGCTGCGTGGCTTCCCAGCTGTCTCCGAACGCCGGTTCGTAACTCGAAAAAAGTTCGAGGAACTTTTCGCGGAAGTTCGGCTTTGGCTTAAAACAGCCGCACCGCTTCCCAGCTGTCTCCCGAAGCCGAACGCGGAAGTTTGGCTTTGGCGTTTGGTTCAGGAGACAGCTGGGAAGCGGCGCGGCTGTTTTAAAAGGTCGCAGCCGGCCTGGGGGGCTTCACAGCACCCCCCGAACCTGGGTTCAGGGTTCGGGGGTGCTGGAAAGCCCCCCAGGCCGGCTGTCACCTTTTAAAACAGCCGCGCAGCTTCCCAGCAGTCGCCGAAAGCCGTTTTTTTGCGGGGGGTTTTTTGGTTGCACGGATTAATTGACTTTACATTGTTTCCTATGGGAAACAATGTTTCGTCTTACGAACCTTTCGTCATACGAACCTCCTCCTTGCACCAATTAAGTTCGTATCATGAGGTATTACTGTATTGTGTTTTTGTATATGCTTTGAGCCGCCCCAAGTCCTCGGAGAGGAGCGGCATACAAATCCAATTAAAATAAAGAACCATGTTGGCACACCTGTGAGAAACCCGAATCTAAGGCTATGAGGGTTTCTCCACCCATTTTAAATTTCATTCCCTTGTTCCCACACCCACAAGTTCATCATGTTGACCAGTTTCCTTCATGCCAACATGTCCATTACTCCCATCAACTTCCGGGCAGGTATCAAACAAAGGATGACCTTGAAGGAATTTGTTATGGTTACATTTCTACTTCCCTCATGCAGCAGCCGCCCCCCCCAAATTCCCACAGCACGAATACAATATAATGCATAATATGTGTTCTGCAGGCTCTTGGTACGAGCCTCTAATTAAATGCAAAAGTAGCCAAAACAGACACACACACGGGAAAAGTCAACAATACTTTATCCACAGAAAAATAGAAGCAAAACCCTCTTGTTGTAGTCAAAAGGCTCACGAGTAAAACAAACAGACTTAAAGGCAGTGAAATAACAAACAAAAAAAACTCAAAGCAATTAACCGCGAAGTGTTTTTTAATTAATATTTTTTTAAAAACCGTGGTATAGGCTATTCGCGAAGTTCGAACCCGTGAAAATCGAGGGAACACTGTGCATGGCTCTTCACATGCATGGATCTATAACAGCTTCCTCATCAGAGTCCAGTGAAGATAAGGAGGAGGATGAATGGCTTCCTCCTGGGCTGCCTGCCAAGCCCCCCTCTGAGGGTCCAATTTCACAGTCACTTCCTGCTTCCAACGATACTTCACTGCCCAAAACAGTCGGCAGTAAAACAGGCTTCTGACACTGGGAGGATACACCCACATCCACTCCCACAGTCCTTGGGGCAGCAGCTGGCCCAGAGCCAACCACAACAATATGTGGCAAGCCAAAGCCTCCAAATCAAACGATGGATTCGGCCTGACACACTATGAAAGATGACAGAAGAAGGACTTATCATTCCAAAGGTGCTTTTCCAAAAGGCAGTTCTGAAGAAGCTTCTTGGATGAGAGGTCAAACGTCTTCCAGGAAAAACAAAGAAAGTCTAGTTGCCTTTTGAAAAAGCACTTTTGGGACCTGGATGACTGAGAATTTCCATAGACACCTATCATCCCACTTTCTTCTAATCCCTGCAAGTACAAAGACAAGAAAGATGTTTGGTTGAGATCAGTAATGGGCTGCTGCCCCCACAGGAGGGGAGGACGCAGTGGAGGTAGTAGGTTTATGCACTATTTATTGAATATTTAATAGTTTTTCTTATTGTCCTTCATTCTCTAGTTCCTTAGTATGATCCTTTAATGATTAAAACGCTTTGATCATTTTAATCATTACCTAGAACTGAACTTTTATGGCAGTTAAAGAAAATTGAGCTACTTGCCTAATCTGTTATCATATTGAACCTTGTGGATTCAGTACAAAACCTTAAAATGTTACTGTGCTCCTCCACCTAATAATGCCCTTTTTGTGGCTATTCAAATAATGTGACTTAATCAACTGAAAAAGAGTCCAAACACTTATTTGAAAACTCATCTTGCTGTGTTAAACCACTCCCACCCAGTCATGTGACCTTTAAGCCACCCCGGTCATATGATTGGCAAGCCACTCCCTCCCACCTGGTCACATGATCGGCAAGCCACTCCCTCCCACCTGGTCACATGACCATCAAGCCACACCCACAAAATAAGCCATGCCCACAGTGTGGCAGTAAAAAATTTGGCAGCCCATCACTGGTTGAGGTTAAGAAGTAAATATAAAATCTTGAATAACTCGTTTGGATTATTTATTTTTTCACGTTTATCTATCACCCATATCCAAAACCTTCTGGTACACTCGACCAGCAGTATTTAACACCAAGTGCTAATTAATTAATTAACCTTCCTGTAGAGATTTCATTGGATCTGTATCTATGAAATCCTACAGATTTGGAATCGCATCTCCTTTATCTTCTATGCTTGGACACCAAAGTATCGTTCTTCATAATTAATTTAATTTGGGGAAACATTCTTGATTCTGTATATTTTACAGTTATTAAATACTTTAATACTAAAATTATGGCTTATTATATCTAATGCAGAAAGAGTAAATTCATTCTGATTGAGTAGCCTGGTTTGTCGCCAAGGCATGCAATTCATGCCAGGAATATTTTTTTTTTTTGTTTCTGTACCATTGACTGAACAAAGCAATAATTAGCACCATTAATGCCGTTAAAATAGGAAAGGAAAGCAAGCATCTGAATGGATTTCTAAAATTATAGCTCTAAAGGGGAATTTCAAGAGAGAACTGTTCTATAGCTGAAAGTCCTGACTTTAACAACACACCTTGATAAAAGTAAAGATATAATTAACACTTCTCTGAGAATTGTGATGAAAGTCCCTTTCTTTCTCTCTCTCTCTCTCACTCACTCTCTCTCTCTTTCTGTCTCTTTCAGTCTTTCTTTTTCTTACTTGCTGCTGCTGCATTTTGAAGCATGTAACCACACATTTATCACCGGAAAGACTCTCAAAAATGTTTCCAAAAGTCTCGCCATTATGTTGGAAGTATAAAAAAGAAATAGGCACATTCTAATTTATTTATTTATTTATTTGTTTGTTTGTTTGTTTGTTTGTTTATTTGTTTATTTGTTTATTTGTTTATTTGTTTATTTGTTTATTTGTTTATTTGTTTATTTGTTTATTTGTTTATTTGTTTATTTGTTTATTTGTTTATTTGTTTATTTGTTTATTTGTTTATTTGTTTATTTGTTTATTTGTTTATTTGTTTATTTATTTATTGGATTTGTATGCCGCACCTCTCCATAGACTCGGGGCGGCTAACAACAACAATAAAAAAACAGCATGTAAATCCAATATTAACACAACTAAAAAACCCTTATTGTAAAACTAATCATACATACAAGCAAGCATATATTGTAAAGGCCTAGGGGGAAAGAGTATCTCAGTTCCCCCATGCCTGACGGCAGAGGTGGGTTTTAAGGAGCTTACAAAAGGCAAGGAGGGTGGGGGCAATTCTAATCTCCGGGGGGAGTTGGTTCCAGAGGGCCGGGCCCGCCACAGAGAAGGTTCTTCCCCTGGGCCCCGCCAAACGACATTGTTTAGTTGACGGGACCCAGAGAAGGCCCACTCTGTGGGACCTAACTGGTCGCTGGGATTCGTGCAGCAGAAGGCAGTCCCTGAGATAATCTGGTCCGGTGCCATGAAGGACTTTATAGGTCATAGCCAACTATCATCAATGGTGGACATGTTTGCAGGCAAAAAATTATTGGAATAAGATAACAGATTGGCTAAAAGAAATAACAAAGGAAGAATTCGGGGGGGAAACCCAGAATTATATCTATTGGGCATTTTCAACAAAAAAATGAAAAAAGAGGTAAGATACTTAGTTATACACATACTAACAGCTGCTCGGATAGCATATCCCCAGCAATGGAAAACAGACAAAACACCAGAAGAAAATACAATAATTAAAAAAATATTAGACTGTGCAGAGATGGATAGGATGTCCAAAAAATTAGAGGGAAAAGAAGACTCAGATTATTATAAGATATGGGGAAAGTTTTATGATTGGCTAAAGGAAAGAACAATAGAGAAATAATTAAAATTCAAGCAAAGCAACACGTCAAATAAAAGAATAAATATTAAGTGACAAAGGAAAATTCTCTGATCGAATATTCAAAAAAGAAGTGGGAAAACTTTTGTTTCCCAAATGTTGTATTTATATGTTTTGTTTATTATTTACTGTTATGTCATACTTATTGTATTGTGGGGGGGTTTCTGTTTATTTGTTGTTTGGTTTATTATCTATGTAAAAAAATTAAAAATATTTTTTTTAAAAAGCACACATTTCTCAATCTGTCCTCTTAACCAAAGGTGGGTTCCACTTACCTTCACCACTGGCTCGCATCATGACATCTTGTCGTATCCCCATGAGTGATATCACTTCCATGCATGCTCAGATGGTGGATTCAGCCCAAAACACAGCTGAGAACCGGCTCAACTATGCTTCAGGTGAAGAAATAAAGGTCATTATTAACCCGAGGGTGTGCGGGCGAACTTTATTCAAAGCACAGATCGAGCAGAAACCATCAAAACATAGGACAATCAGTCAAAAATTCAGAAAAAAAGATGGTGGCGAGCACAGACCAGCTGTCAGGCCCAAAGTATTATGTGAACTTAGAGGTTTTGGCCTGACAATACTTAGCAGCGGTAGAGAAACAGGAGGAGTGAGAGAGGGAGAAAGAGATTGATACTGTTGTGGTTGGCTCTGGCCCAGCTCCTGCCCCAAGGAATGGGGAGGTGGATGCAGGGGAAACTTCAGTATGTCACAGGCCTGTGTTATTGCCGACAGAATCAGTTCAGAGTTTAGTTTCCTCGGACGAAGAAGAAGGTGGGAGTGACTCGGCAGAGGAAGGCTTGGCACACAGTCCAGGCAGTCAATCTCCCTTATCTTCCTTTGATTCAGATGATGACGTTTTGGACCCACGGAAACGCAGAATTATGCGTAGAAGAGACCAAGTAAGAACATATTACAGGAAATAAGGGAGGCCACCTGTGTTTGGGTGGGGCTCCAGTAATTAGGACTGCTGCTATAAATAGCAGCATGTGGGTTTGGCCGTTGTGGAAGAATATCTGATCGGAGTTCGTCAGGAATCTTGTGTTGCTGGACTTTGTTGCTTTTTCACGCCTTTGAAACCAAAGCAGAACAACGTGTTTGTGTGTGTCTCACTTTGTTGGAAGAAGAAAGGGTGTGAAGTTTCTTCACAGCTGCTAACTAAGTACTTAATGACTGCTTAAGGGAAATTGTACAGACTACCCGGTTGTTTTGGGAAGAGTCCTCTTTGCAATACAAAAAGAGTGCTTTGTTTATTTTGAATTTTGTGGTAAAGAACATTGTTTTGAATTTTCAAATGTGTGTGTGTCTGAAAATTGTACCCTTGAATTTTCGGGAGGCTCCTATCAGAGAGCCCGGCAGAACAGATACCAACACACATTCCTTTATGCAGAGTCCAAGGTCAACTGAATAAATGAAGAAGCCAGTAATCACTGCACTGGATTTGTCCACATGATTGCATTTGTGGATATGGGGATGTGAAATGAACTTTAACCTGGATGGGAACTGAGGGAAAATTCAGTGTTGGAATGATCGTGCATCGAATCCAAAATGGCCATGTTAATAAATCAAACATAAAAACATAGAAACATAGAAGACTGACGGCAGAAAAAGACCTCAGGATCCATCTAGTCTGCCCTTATACTATTTTTTGTATTTTATCTTAGGATGGATATATGTTTATCCCAGGCATGTTTAAATTCTGTTACTGTGGATTTAGCAACCACGTCTGCTGGAAGTTTGTTCCAAGGATCTACTACTCTTTCAGTAAAATAATATTTTCTCATGTTGCTTTTGATCTTTCCCCCAACTAACTTCAGATTGTGCCCCTTGTTCTTGTGTTCACTTTCCTATTAAAAAGACTTCCCATCTGAACCTTATTTAACCCTTTGACATATTTAAATGTTTCGATCATGTCCCCCCTTTTCCTTCTGTCCTCCAGACTATACAGATTGAGCTCATTAAGTCTTTCCTGATACGTTTTATGCTTAAGACCTTCCACCATTCTTGTAGCCCGTCTTTGGACCCGTTCAATTTTGTCAATATCTTTTTGAAGGTGAAGTCTCCAGAACTGAACACAGCATTCCAAATGTGGTCTCACCAGCGCTCTATATAGCGGGATCACAATCTCCCTCTTCCTGCTTGTTATACCTCTAGCTATGCAGCCAAGCATACTACTTGCTTTTCCTACCGCCTAACCACACTGCTCACCCATTTTGAGACTGTCAGAAATCACTACCCCTAAATCCTTCTCTTCTCTTCTCTTGCTAACAGAGAACTGCCAATACAATACTCCGATTGAGGATTCCTTTTCCCCAAGTGCATCATTTTATATTTGGAGACATTAAACTGCAGTTTCCATTGCTTTGACCATTTATCTAGTAAAGCTAAATCATTTACCATTTTACAGATGCCTCCAGGAATATCAACCCTATTGCACACTTTAGAGTCATCGGCAAATAGGCAAACCTTCCCTACCAAACCTTCCCCTATGTCACTCACAAACATATTATAAAGAATAGGACCCAGAACAGATCCTCGTGACACACTGAAACCTTGTGTGAAAGCACAGGAGTGAAATGTGATTTATTTATCAAATGCTATTTGGTTCGCTGACACCGGCACAGACAGAATCGGATCTGTGACGCCAAAATTACATCGCTGGTGTGTCGTTAACGGTGCAGGCTATCTGGTCCAAACCGGGAAGAATCCATCCCTGCTCTTAACTAGAAGAGAGAAGATAATAAAGTATAAATGTTTAACCGGATTCCCCAATGCCTAAAGATTGCATGGGCATCCAGTCCCACTTGATATTTTACCTTTCAAAAACCATCTAATTAAAAGTGAGAGATTGTCAGATTGCAAATAGAAATTACAGCTGCAATCCCATGTTTGCCTGGCAATTTGCACACCTGCCAAAAAAGACAAAAGACAAAAGACAGCAAAAGTAATAGGGAGCCTAAACTGCAACAAATGATATAAGGATCATTCTACTAAATCAATACTTGGTACTTGGTTAGTTTTCCCAGTCAGCTATTTTGTGAGTGATAAATCTCCCAGCAATTGCACTTGTGTGTCTTTAATATTCCAAGCATATAGAATCAATGTAGTGTTTCACGTGATATGAAGGCGAAAGAAGAATAAGAGTGAGAATTATGAAGTTACCTACATTTATTTGAGCCTAAGTTCTCATGTCATACAACAACTGTCCTCACAGTGGTCTTCCAAGGTCATTTCTATTACCTGCTGTTGTGGTTGGATCACAGCCAACTCCTTTAATCACAGACTTTGAAGAAGAGGAATTGGGTATGTCTGAGAATCATAGGCCCGTGTGGCTCTCAGAGGAGTCGGATAGTGAGGGTGAGGAAGGGATAGAGATTGAGGGTCCTGCAGAGAATATAGAACACCCAGCTAGGGCCTTGTCTGGGTCTGATGAGGAGGGAGAGATTGTGGACCCTATTTTAGATGCATGGATGAGAAGAATGCGTGGGAGACAAGAGCAATTATGCAGACATAGAGGGAGGGCTTGAATATTGCTGTGTGCATTGTGTAATCACAGAGTATTTAAAAGGGGAGGAGACTGGGAGGTTCCCTTTGCAGTAAATCAACGTTTATACCTACAAGAGGGAAAGAGCGAGTTCAGAGTTTTTTCCCCTCCCCTCTAAAATATTTATTTATTTGTTTGTTTGTTTATTTATTTATTCATTCACTCACTCACTCACTCACTCACTCACTTATTTATTTATTTATTTATTTATTTATTTATTGGATTTGTATGCCGCTCCTCTCTGTGGACTCGGGCCGGCTAACAACAGTGATAAAAAACAGCATGTAACAATCCAATACCAAAACAACTAAAAAACCCATATTGTAAAACCAAACATACATACAAACATACCAAGCATAAATTGTAGAGGCCTAGAGGGGAAGAATATTTCAGTTCCCCCATGCCTGACGGCAGAGGTGGGTTTTAAGGAGCTTACGAAAGGCAAGGAGGGAGGGGGCTATTCTGATCTCTGGGGGGAGTTGGTTCTAGAGAACCGGGGCTGCCACAGAGAAGGCTCTTCCCCTGGGTCCTGCCAATCTGCAGTCTTGAAAAAATATATAGTTTTGAGAAGTCTGTGAGTATTTCTCCTTCAGCCAAGCCAAGTTACAACTCTGTTTTGGAACGTTCCTTATCAGTTTTGCCGCTCGCTTTGAATTTTGGCAGTCGGCGGACATTCTTTGCTTTAATTTGTGGTTTTCAACAAGTTTGCTTGTACAATAGACTATTATACTTCCCAACTCTGTGTCTGAGTATTAATGGGGATTTAATTGCTGACTGGTCATAGAGTCAGACAAAACACCTGCTACCTGATCTTTTTTAAAAATTAGAAGGATTAGGGAGGGAACAAGGAAACTCTGGCATTCTCACGGGCTAGATGCATCATGCGCTGGCCATGTGTCCCCCCCCCAGTTTAGCGAAGGAGGAAAAAAATTCCAATATGTCGTGTGACGCCGCTCTGCTGACATCAGTTTGACACCCCTGAGCTATAGCTTTCCCTCAGATCTTGTGATCTTAACGAATGATAAACATATGACCGAAATGATACGTTTTGCTTTGTCCTGATCTTAAGCACGTGAGGACCTTCATGGCACCGGACCAGATTACCTCAGGGATTGCCTTCTGCTGCACGAATCCCAGCGACCAGTTAGGTCCCACAGAATGGGCCTTCTCCGGGTCCCGTCAACTAAACAATGTCGTTTGGCAGGACCCAGGGGAAGAGCCTTCTCTGTGGCGGCCCCGGCCCTTTGGAACCAACTCCCCCCAGAGATTAGAATTGCCCCCACCCTCCTCGCCTTTTGCAAGCTCCTTAAAACCCACCTCTGCCGCCAGGCATGGGGAAACTGAGATATTCTTTTCCCCTAGGCCTTTACAATTTACGCATGGTATGTCTGTATGTATGTTTGGTTTTTATAATAAGGATTTTTTTAGTTATTTTAGTATTGGATTGGATTTTTACATGTTGTTTTTATCATTGTTGTTAGCCACCCTGAGTCTATGGAGAGGGGCGGCATACAAATCCAATAAATAAATAAATAAATAAATCCTAAGGGCTCTCTACAAGCGAACTGGTATTCAGACAAACATCCAAACAGTAAACAACAGCCTAATCGAGGAACCATCAAGAACACTCCCATCAGCACTGACAGAACAAGACACTTGCGTATAAACAGAGAGCAAACCCCACTCCCGTCTACCACTGATAACATTACCTAGTTGGGTAATGAAATGTCTGCTAGAAAACAACTAAACTCAGACAGTATGAAAGACCTCATGGAACTGGCTTTGTACAGACCAGTGATGGTGAACCTTTTCAGCACCGAGTGCCCAAACCAGAATGTGTGTTCATGTGCGTGCGCCTTTTTCCGGTTCTCTGGCACCTGTGAAGAACAGATGGCCAGGACGCATGTGTGTGCTGGAATAATTATAACTAATAATAATTTATTATATGTGTATGCCACCCC